>NC_080170.1:87970515-88058015 GCF_950295315.1 Erinaceus europaeus | reverse complement strand
ATTGATGGGTCTTACAGTCAACAATATTTATACACCTTTCCCATATTTGGGAGCTCCTCTCTCCCTTGATCCAGCTTTCTAGTCCTTTTTCCAACCATGACATCATCTCTGCAGATAATAACTTGGGTCCACCTGCATTTCAGATGTCAGAATCAGAGGGAAAAAAACTAGTATAGTCATGGGCCCTGTGGAATTTAACTAGCTAGATACAAAATTAAGAGCCCCAATTCTTCATCTGCAATATTACAACCATTAGGTTCATGATTAATCAACAATCTGTTTGGCTTTATATGTTAACTATGTCTTTTTCATCCACCAGGTTCCAGATGCTACCATGATTCCAACCAGACTCCTCTGAGCAGACTACCCCACCAATGTGTCCTGGAGCCCCGCTTCTCCAGAGCCCCGCCTCACTAGGGAAAGAGAGAGACAGGCTGAGGGTATGGATCAATCTGCCAATGCCCATATTCAGTGTGGAAGCAATTACAGAAGCCAGACCTTCCCCCTTCTGCACCCCATAATGACCCGAGGTCCATACTCCTAGAGGGATAAAGAATAGGAAAGCTATCAAGGGAGGGGATGGGATACGGAGTTTTGGTGGTAGGAACTGTGTAGAGTTGTACCCTCTTATCCTGTGGTTTTTGTCAGTGTTTACTTTTGATAAATAAAAAAAAGAAAGAAAGGAAAGCTCAGTGCTGTGGTGGAGTTCTACATTCACACACACAGAGTTCATAAATGTTATGAGTTATTCTGCACCCTTAAAAGTCAAATGCTGAAGTTTTGCTCCCTAGTACAACATATGTGACCTTATTTGGAAAGATGATCCTTGAAAATGTAAAAACTGAATTAGTTAGAATAAGGTAAGTGGGGTGGGTTACTAATCCAAGGGAAACTTTGTACACAGACGTGCCTACAGGGAGAAGACTATGTGATGGTGAAAACAGAAGTAAGGGAGATATTTGAGAAAGCTAAGAAGACGCAGGCTAAGCAAAAACAAGGAGAAATGAACACCATTTTAGTAGCGTTAAATACAAAAATCTTAGCTATTATTGACTGTAAAACAATCTGCAGTGGACAGCAAGCAACATGATAAAAAAAAAATCCTGCAGATTGTTAGAAAAGACAGTTGTATTCCAATGTCTGAACAAGAAGAGAATTCAAAACATCGTGGACCGGAATTAAGCTTTCTTTAAAAACTAGTGCTTTGAAGGCATTTGTATGGAAAAAAAAAAAGAAAAAGAAATGTTCCTTGTTTTTTCTTTAAAATGACTCAATAGTGCAATGGAAAATTTTAATTTTTTTCTTTAAGTGTAATCTAAGAAATTATGGCAGGTAGATCAAGGAAGAAATAATTCAAGGAACAGGAAGCTTTAGCTTTATACAATTTGTTCTCTGGAGAAATTTAAAATAGCCCCATAAAGATTGTTTGTGGTGTTAAATAACTTTAAAATCTCCTAATTGTTCTTAACAGTTTATTCAGCCAATTATCAACTTAATCCGGGTAAAGAAAAATCAACTTGATTTTTTTGACAGCTAAATCAATCCAACTGGAAAATTTAAATCTTATAAGAAGAGGGCATAGGGAAAACTCTGTTTAACAACATTTTTAACTGACAACAAAAACTCAAAATAGCAGAATACTCTTTTTCTAGCTTTCCTAAATATTTTGTCTTAAAAACTTAATTATGGAAGAAAGATACAAAGAAGAGAACTTTTTCCTCTTTGTGGTAAGAAGAAAATTTGGTCAATATGGTCAAAACTGATATGAGTTCTATTTTTCATTAAAAATTGGAGATGGCCCTGCTTATACCTCTAAAATAACTCAGTCATACTACTGCATAAAACAAATACAATTTCATCTATTTTACACATCAAATCATTCACAAATGTATATAGTCATCTACTTTATTTATTCCCGGGGAGAAATTTTGGATTACATTGTGACATCTAGGTGGAATGTTCAGGGATATTTTTATATAGGTATTGCCTTTTGTTTCTATTGATTTGTAAATGACTTGTGCTTTAGGAATGACTTCTGCAGAACAACACTACTGCTGATTGACAAGGAGGGATAATTTTAAAGCTGAGACAGTGGCAAAATGAGTAAATTCACATCAGTGGGAATGGAAAAAGAAAGGAATAAAATATTAATATAATAGTAATAAAAACCTGTTTGTCCTTGATCAAAATGACGTTTGCTTAAAATTTTTCTTCTAAAGATAAAAGACAAAAAAACAAAACAAACAAACAAAAAAAAAAAGAGGGGGCTAGGGAAACAGCATAATGGTTATTTAAAAAGACTCTCATGCCTGAGGCTCTGATGTCCCAGGTTCAATCTCCACCACCACAAGCCAGAGCTGAGCCATGCTCTGATCTCTCTGTATAAGTTTCATTAAAATAATAAAATATTAAAATAAAAATTAAAAAGCAAAATAAGAATAGTTGAGTTGCATGAGAGAGAGAGAGAGAGAGAGAGAGAGAGAGAGAGAGAGAGAGAGAAGGCACTCTCTTCTCCTTATTCCACTGTCAAGATTATCCCTGAGGATCTAATAGAATTTATGTAAAAGCTGAGAGATTTTCCTGTATGCATTTTGGAAAAAATGCCAAAAGGGGAAAGAAGTGAGATTTCAATTGTGTTAATGACTCAAGGCACTCTAACAAATACTGAGATAGATGGGCAAAGTGCAAGAAAATATAGAAATGGACTCCAGCAAATAACGTGTGCCAGGCAATAGTGCACTGGGTAGTGCACATGGTGTCAAATGCAAGGACCAGCGTAATGATCCCAATTTGATTCCCAGCTCCCCACCTGCAGGGGGGTCACTTCACAAGCAGTGAAATGAGTCTGCAGGTGTCTATCTTTCTCTCCTTCTCTCTGTATTGCCCCCTTCTCCTGATTTCTCTCTGTCTTGTTCAGCAATAGCAACAACAACAACAATAATAACAACAACAAGGACAACAAAATGGGAAAAATGGCCTCCAGGAGCCGTGGATTCATAGTGCAGGTACCAAGACCCAGCAATAACCCTGGAGGCAAATAAGGACATTAGCTCTCCAACTTCAATGGCTTTAGTGACCTAAGAATATATTCCTGGCCTTAGAATACATTCCTTACAAAGTCTCTAGTTGAGAAGTCAGTCAACTGATACCTTAATTTTGGCCTTGTGAAAACTGGAGAAATCTATCAACTGTGCTAACCCTAACTTCTGGTCTGCAAAACTATCAGATTAAAAAAAAATGCATCATGTTATAAACTTCCCAGTCTATGATAATTCTTTACAGAAAAAAAAATAGAGAAGTAACATACCATTCCAGTTAAATGGCCAATAGGTACAATAACTTAAAGTTATATGGAAATGAATTAGAATAGGAACAGCCAGTATGAAGACTTTTTTCCCTTGAATTGCCTTTTATCATCCATATCCCCAAGAGAAAGTGAAATAATCCAAGACTAAAGGGTAAATGTCAGGAGTGTATATTATCTACATAAGTGCAGTGTTTTTACCAAGAGACTTTTCACAAATATGTCTTTCCCTTATAGACAGGTATACTATACTAATAAAGCTACATCAACTGTATAAACTGAATTCACTACCTTGAAAAATAAAAATCTGAGGCTATTTCAAAGAAATATATTGACATGATGACAATGGCTACTTAGGTGATTATGAAAAGAAGACAAAGAAAATCCAAGAAAATGATCTCAAAATTCAAAGATCATATGTAAACTAGTATATGCTTTTCACACTACAGAAGATATCTTACAAACATATATTTAGTGAGAATTATTTTCAAAACTATAATTATGTTTTATATAGCATAACTAGAGTTATTTTTTCAAATATACCTTCCAAAATTAATTTTCTTTCCTATTCATCTTGTTTACAGAATCAGAATTTGACCTTGATATAAAAAAAAATCATGGAAAGAAAACAGTCATTTCTGATGATTTTTTTTTTAAATTCCTGAAGGGTACAGAGAACTTGACCTTTGAAGATTTAGTCAAGTTCAGAACCTGAAACTTTTTGAGGTGATAACAACAAATGCTGAAAATGATTACGTTTGTAATCAAGTAAAAGAGATTCCTAGAATAAAGGGTAAATTCTCAGCAGGTTGTACCTATTCTACATTGTAATTATATCACAGTATGAAACAATACAAAAGAAAATGGGAGGAAAAACAAATATAGTGATTAAAAATTCTTATAAAAACAGGATAAATGCAGTTAGTATTATTTATTTCCTGCAGAGACAAAAAAAATGGCACTGAGGTAAAAAAAAAAATGACACTACACTTTGTAATTTCACTTTGTATTCTGTGAGTCCACAATACTCCTAGAGTTCTGTTTAGGGCACTGTGAAGGGAGAAGTCCATAAGAGAAGAAATACTTTGCTTCCTCTTCTTTTGAACAATACATTCTATTTCCTGCAAGTCTCTGAAAACGCATGGGAAACTTCAGTCAATTTATAGACTCTATTGTAATTTGGGGAAGGGTCTCTAAGACTTGTGCATAGCAAACTAATACCCATTTGATGCCTGCCACAGTTTAGTATTTTTAAAGGGGTAGATAATAAATCCCACCAACTGACTTTTTATAGGGATATTCAGATACTAAATAAACCAGGAACACTTTAAAATACAATCTCACAAAATCCTGCTTTGCTTAACCTTCTCTCCTTCTTTAAAAAACAAGAAAGGCATGATGTTCTTTTTTTTTTTTTGGTTAATTAATTCATTTTAGACAATTCCTTAAATTTTCATTTTAATAAATTTTTGTGTGGGTGCATTAATTACTTTCAAAGATGCTTTACAACTGTTACCTATTAAAAGCCTTTGTTAGTGAATAAAAAAAAAAAGAAAAAAAAAAACTTTCAACATGCTCCCTCCCTTCTCCATTCTGAGCAAGTCCTTGCTATCAACTGCTGGAGTATGCTTGCTTTGCACCTAGAGCTATAATTATTTTGCTTTAATTTTACAAAACCTTTTGTTCCATTCCCATGAGCCCACCTGATCCTTATATTACACTCGCTCTATTAAAACACTCATGCAGAACAAAGCATGGCTGTACTGATTCATAAGTAACTTTTTTCCTCAGTAAAATGCCACTAGCTAGGGCTTGGGACATCATAGTGAGCATCACCCACCTCTGCCAATTTTTGTACATTAGAGCAAAAATATTGGTTGTTTCAGAGTGTTTTATTATTCCCCAATATCCTTTTCTTGGTCTGGTTGGTTTTACATAAAATATTGTATTACAGTAATTGGCTCAACAGATATTATATAATTTTAAGAAGATGGTGAGCATATTGAAAGACTGTAATCATGTTGCGATTTCTTTAAATATCATTACGTTTCTAAAAAATAATTTATGTTGCATTCTTTAATTTTCTTTTTCTCTCCTTACTCCACCCCTTTTTCTTGAGAACATGTAACACATGTGGCTTTGGCAGAAAAAAATTACAGTGACTCATCAAGAGAATTGTTTGTTTGCTCTGAGGAGCACCCTAAGGACTCTCTGGGCTATACACGGAGCCCTTTGATCCTAGGAAATTTATTTTTTCCAGATGTTTTCCCCATAGCCACCTTTATGCAATGTTTTTCATCACTAAGTAGTGTAAGAACACTCAAGGCCCACTCTTAGAGCATATATATGTTTCCTGAATAGGGTTTGACAGGGAGTTGCCATCTGAGTGGTGGAGTTGCCTTACTTAAGACACAAGGATGAGGGAAGATAGGTTAATAACAAAGGAAACAGAGGTGATCTTTCCAAGCCAAAGTCCTTATAATTAAGAGGCATTATATGACACTGGGCAGTGGTGTACCTGGTTAAGTGCATATATTCCCATGTACAAAGACCAGCGAGCGGTCAAGCCTCCTATCCCCACCTGCAGAGAAGATGCTTCACAAGAGATGAAGGGCTTTACGTGTCTTTCTCTCTCCCTCTCTATCTGCTCTCTTCTCTTAATCCTTCTCTCTGCCCTTTCAAATAAAAATTGAAAGAAAAAAAAATGAAAAAAGAAAAGGTTGCCAGGAACAATGGATTCATTGTGCCTGCACCAAGCCCCAGCAATGGCCACACAGGTAATTAGAAAGAAAATAAATATATAAATAAATAAAAGACAGTCTGTGAACCAGGTTAAAGAAAACGCATAAATGTGCACATCACTGTTAACAAATGTGGCCTTATATAATCCTATGAAGCCTTGACACTTGAATTTGTCATGTTAATTTTCCAATATTGCACCTAAAGTGCAAATAGTGAACAGAGAAATGAAGTCTGATCATTTCCTATACTTTCTTCATCTGGCTGAGGGTGCCATTAGAAATAAGAAGGTAACACAACACAGAAGATGGAGAACACAGGTAATGATGGTATGCTAACCTGAACAATGGTTAACCCAAAAGATAACCATAAACTGGAACCTATAAATATCAGAAATATTAATAGAACCTTAACAGATGCAACAAAAGGAAAGATCTTAATATTGTGTGTGTGTGGGGGGGGGCGGTTTATGCTGGACTACCTAGATGCTCATTTAAGCTTATTTAACTGCATCCTTATAAGAAGAGTTTTTTACACAGACACTTCACAAAGTGAAGACGTATCACTTTGATAATGGAATCCACTATTGAAACAATACAGCAACAAGCCAAAAAATGTTGGCAGTCACCAGAAGTTGGAAAATAGAAAGAAATGCATGTTTCCTTGGACAACCCACCATAACCTTTCCAAAACCTTGATTTTATCTCATTGATTTTGGGTTTCTGGCTTCCAGAATTAGGGGAGAATAATTTTCTGATGTTTTAAGTTAACACATTTTTTAGTTATTTGTTCAAGAGTCATAGTAACCTAATATAGACTGTCACTGCCTTCACTGTTCAACTCATCCCTAAAAACTATTTAAGTCTTTGGTTGATAAAGCAGTGGAAAATGGAGATCCAGTACTTTAGGTCAAAGACTTTGTAAATTTTTTGTAGTTCTTTACGGTACTTCTGATCTATTGCAAGATGAGAATAAGAATGAGGACAGAGACCGTCAAACATTTTATAAATTTGAACATAAATGCTCCAATTTTACATTAGTTTGCATATTTTACTCAGTAAGAAAAATATTTTATATCTTTTATTTAAAATACATACATATATAATAATATATACATATATTACCATGAATCATTTCTCCTAAATCAATTATAATAAACTTTTGTGACAATGTTCTAGAAAGTATATGTTACAGCTGTAAAATATATACTATGTAGTAAAGATCCTCTGCTCTTGATGTAACCTTCCTTTATATTCAAAGGATAAGCTACTTTTAAAAGGATTAACCCAAAATATTTGCAGTAGCCATATGACATGGTTTAGTAGGATTTTTTTTATGTCTATTCTCTGCTCTTCTTCCCTTTCCTCTGCCCACTCTGTATACCTTTTTTTTTTTTCTTTTTTGTTCCAGGAATTGAACCCAGGAAATCATACATGCAAGGCATGCTCTGAAACCGTGAACTTCATGACTAAGACATAAAGTTTGATGTTGTGAAGATACAGAAAAGAGAAGAAATCACAGAGACAAAAAGTAGAGGTACTGAATCTTCCTCAAGTGAGTGACCCCACAGAATCGTAAGTAATCATCAAAATAATTAAATTTTTACTGAGTAATAATCTGTTTACACACTTTCTCCTTTTTAAAATTTTTTAGTATTTATTTATTTTCCCTTTTGTTGCCCTTGTTGCTTTTATCGTTGTTGTAGTTATTATTGTAGTTGTCGTTCATGTCATTGTTGTTGGATAGGACAGAGAGAAATGGAGAGAGGAGAGGAAGACAGAAAAGGGGAGAGAAAGACAGACACCTGCGGATCTCTTCACCAATTGTGAAGCGACTCCCCTGCAGGTGGGAAGCAAGGGGCTCAAACCGGGATCCTTACGCTGGTCCTTGTGCATCACGCCACATGTGCTTAACCCGCAGCACTACCACATAACTCCCTCACTTTCTCCTTTTATGGTTCTCTAGTTGGAGAACAAAATTTGTCCTATTTACTTTTGTTCAAAAGATTCTCAGTAAAAGATTCATAGAATGAATGACTTAGTTAATAATGGCTATTATAATGAATAGTAATTATAAGTTTACAAAAAGAGAGCCAAGACTCTCAAAGGCACTGCTATTCAATGGAGAGAAATATTGAGGTAGAAGTGACTGGCCATGTCAGTACTAGAATAAATTTTTCATATCTGTACCAGGAAAAATTCTTGCAATAAAATAATTTTGAAATTTAAATATGTATACATTTTATGAGGTCATTTACAAACTCAACATTCTTTAAGATCACAATTCTTTGAAAGTCTACTTATATAATTGCTTATAGCTGGGGATATCAAGGTAAATTTTGAAGGAATTAAGACTTAGTGGCAAAATAATGTATTATATACAGATGCAGACTAATAATGTCATACATTTGAAACTTACGGTACTATGATATATTTTTTAATTAATTGTTTCCAAGAATAAAAAAAGGGAAAACTTCTCTTCATGAATATTTCTTTACCCATTGTTCTTTTCTTTTTCATTATCACTGAGACTTCACTGCTCCAAGGCCAGTTTTTCAGATAGAAAGAGACAGAGAAAAAAAAGAGGAAGAAAAAGAACAGATGAGTGGCTGAGAAAGCTGTGGTATACATACACAATGGAATACTATGCAGCTATCAAGAACAATGAACCCACCTTATCTGACCCATCTTGGACAGAGCTAGAAGGAATTATGTTAAGTGAGCTAAGTCAGAAAGATAAAGATGAGTATGGGATGATCCCACTCATCAACAGAAGTTGACTAAGAAGATCTGAAAGGGAAACTGACCGGATCAAATTGTAAGTAGGGCACCAAAGTAAAAACCCTGTGGTGAGGAGTAGACATGCAGCTTCCTGGCCAGTGGGGGGTGGGAGTGGGTGGGAGGGATGGGTCACAGTCTTTTGGTGGTGGGAATGGTGTACACTCCTAGTAAAATGTAGTCATATAAATCACTAGTTAATACGAGAGGGGGAAAATTAATTGTATGTCTCAAAGTTTTTCAAAACACAAACTGAATCTTTTCAATATATAGGCTGTGTAATTGATATGCAGACTCTCTCAAAAGCCTAGACCAAGTAGATCAGAAGCAACCAATAGCATAGCTATATACAAGATACTGGGTACTGTACAGCAAACCCTAACAAAAGGACTTTTCAAAGTTAACCCAATTACCAAATAATGTGATGATAACATTAACTATCAAGTGTCTTTTTGAACCCTAAGACAGCAGGAACCTCACATCTCCACTATAGAGCCTCTACTTCCCCCAGTCCTGGAACCATTGGATGGGGCCCACTTTCCCGTATGCCTCTCCCAATCCATATCAAATAATATTGCATCTGCCGATCACAACCTAACCAACACAACGATTGCCACCTCAACATGCTTCACTTCAACTGTGTCCAGAGACTTCACATGTGGAATAACAACCCTTCAGCTTCATTACTCGGGTGAGACCTTTCCTTTCATAGTATACTCTAATTCCATCTCAGGTGGTTCACTTTCTAACAAAGTCCCAAAACCTAGATATAGACCAAGTTCCAGGAGATAGAGCATATGTTCACACGTATCTGTAAACTACTGCAAAATATATACCTGAAAGCAGAAGTACACTAGAGTTTGCAGTGAGTACCCCCCCCCAATACTTCCTCTCCACTATTCCGAGCTTTGGGTCCATGATTGCTCAACAATTTGTTTGGCTTTGTATGTTAACTCTCTTTTCAGTCACCAGGTTCCAGATGTCATCAGGATGCTGGCCAGGCTTCCCTGGACTGAAGACCCCACCAATGTATCCTGGAGCTCTGCTTCCCCAGAGACCCACTCTACTAGGGAAAGAGAGAGGCAGACTAGGAGTATGGACTGACCAGTCAATGCCCATGTTCAGCGGGGAAGCAATTACAGAAGCCAGACCTTCTACCTTCTGCAACCCTCAATGACCCTGGGTCCATGCTCCCAGAGGGATAGAGAATGGGAAAGCTATCAGGGGAGGTGGTGGGATATGGAGACTGGGTGGTGGGAATTGTGTGGAATTGTACCCCTCCTACCCTATGGTTTTGTTAATTAATCCTTTCTTAAATAAAATATAAAAAAAAATTAAAAAATTAAAAAAAACTTTCTGACACACACAAAAATAAAAGAAACAGAGGAAGAGAGGAAATAATACTATAGCATTAACTCCCTCCAGTGTGTTGGGGCTGGGGCTCAAACATGGATCTCATATAGGATAAAACACATACACTATCCAAATGAGCTATCTTCCTTGCCCTATCTACTTATTCTTTTAATGAGACCTCCTACAGTATGTCAGTATTATGAACTGTGCTGAGTACACTGAGTACTATGAAGAGCAAGATAGAACAGATTCTCTCTCCAATAAACAGATTCAGACAATTAAGTCAATAATTATAATATAATTATAATTTGATACATTGCACTAGGTGACATACTAGATTTTATGGGAATATAAGTTTATGAACTATTTACATTGTAACTCACTCCCTGAAATATAGTAGTGCTATATTTGGACAAATATAAGATGTCTGTGCTTTTAACTAATCATAAATATCCTCCTTTTTTGTTTTATCTACAGAATCATTGGTCCCAGTTTTCACTATTCAATATCTTGATTTTTAAAAATCTAGCTAATCACAGATGCATGAAACACAAATGCATTTATCTTCTTAATGTATGATTAAAGATGACATTATTCTGTACCTCAGTGGTTTTTTTTTTTTTGTAAAGTCACATCTTTTGTTTATTTATTTTAAAGTTTTATTTTTTAAATTATCTTTATTTATTTATTGGATGGAGATAGCCACAATCTAAGAGGAAGAGGGAGAGAGGGATAAAGAAAGGGGGTGGTGGGGAAGGAGAGAGAAAGAGAAAGAGACCTGCAGCCCTGCTTCACCATTTGTGAAGGAAGCTTCCTTCTGCAGGTGGGACCAGGGGCTTGAACCTGAGTCCTTGTGCATTGTAAAGTGTGTGCTTAAACAGGTGTGCCACTGCCTGGCCCCCACATCTTTTATTATAAATGATAGTAACCTTAGGGAGGCGGTAGTGTTAGAAACATTAAAAAAAAACACTATACTCTTTTATCAGCTTATAATCACTGGTACTAAGGAATATAAAATATTATTTGAACCAGTAGATTGAACAAGAACAACAAAGAAGCCATATACCAAGCAGTTATAATCAACACCAATTCTTATCATTTTACTAAGTAAATGTTTAATTGGTCATTTTGTTGCACTTCTTCAAATCAAAGCTAAAACCTATTCTTAATAACAGATATCTCCTCAATGTTTTCTTTTTTTAACTTATCTTTTATTGCCACCAGGGTTATTGTTGGGGCTTGGAGCCTGTATGAGGTGTTCAATCCTCATGGAAGCCACCCCCCTTTTTTTCTTCCTTTATTTAACAGGAAAGAAAGAAACTGAGAAGGGATGAGACAGATGTGGGCTGTCACTCCGGGTCCCCTGCCCCCCTGGACAGTGGCAGCAAAGGTCAGAGTGGCCTCCTGGGAGTCCTGGGGTGGCTCTGCATGGTGGGGGCAAAGTGCTCAGAGAGACAAGCAGTCAGCTCTGGAAGGGCCTCAGTGGGTCAACTTGTTTATTGGGGGAAAATGCAGGCAAATATACCCATTGCTCGAGGGATAGTTGAGGTAATTATTAACCCAAATATACCCATTGCTCGAGGGATAGTTGAGGTAATTATTAACCCAAACGCAGAGCAACATAGTGCATAGTCACATTTTGAACTACAGACTATTTGATCACAAGTAAAAGGTTATCATACAAGGTTTGATCACAAGCTTCACAATGTATATTTTTCTGGAGGTAGATTGCAGGCACTTTAGGGCAGGGGGGAAGGGAGGCAGCTGAGCAATCAGGATGTTTGCTGGAGGTTTTCAAGTTAGACAGACACAGTAATTTATGGCCTTTGTTTAAAAAGGGAGGAAGGGTGGCATGTGTAGAAAGGCACCCATGTCCAGGTGTACAAGTCATAAATTCCAGAAGTCAGGAGGGACCTGCCATATCTGAACCCGCAGGGGGGAGGGTCTGAGGTCTACCTGCTCAGACTCTCATGGAAACAATGGCCTGGACTTCCCGGGCAGTGGGCCCAGCCCCCAATAGATAGAGAGAGGAGACACTAAAGCACTTGCTTTACTGCTGGCGAAGCAATCCCCTTGCATTTGGGGGGCAAGGCTTCCATCCTGGGTTGCTGAGCCTGGTAACATGTGCTGAGCCACTACCCAGCTCCCAATATTTTCAACTGAACAGTGGGTATGTTTAGAAAACCCAAACTCTAGATGTATTAAAATAGAAACCATAATTATCTTTTATTTTTTTTTTTTGCCCCCAGGGTTATGGTTGGGTTTTCAGTGCCTGCACTACAAATCCACTGCTCCTGATAGCTACTTTTTCTATTTTTGTTGTATAGGACTGAGAGAAATTGAGAGGGGAGAGGAAGATAAAGAGGGAGAGAGAAAGAGAGATACCTGCAGACCTGCTTCACCACTTGTGAAACGACCCCCCACTCTGGCGCAGGTGGGGAACCGGGGGCTTGAACCTGGATCCTTTGCATGATGCACCTGGATCCTGGTGCTTTGTACTATGTGCACTTAACCCAGTGCACCACTTCCCACCCCTCTTTTATTAGTTTTCTTAGGCCAGTTTAGATGTTACTGAATTTTCACAGGCCCACATACAGGAGATGAACAAAACTCTTAATTGTAAATAGCCAGAGCTATATTATAAGGGGGGAGAATATCACTACAGCCCTATAGTTAAATAAGAAAAAAATAATAATGAAATACATAGATAAATCCCCTACAGAAAAATATATAGTTTAATTTTGTATTTAATTCTTTTTAAAATAACCTTTATTTTAGATAGCAAAAGAGATAAATCAAGAGAGAAGCTATAGAGAGGGAGAATAAAAGAGATATCTGTAGCACTGCTTCACTGCCTGTGAAGCTTCCCACCTGAAGGTTGGAACTAGAGGCTTGAACCTGGGCCCTTGAGCATGGTAACACATATGCTTTACCTGATGCACCACCAGTGGGCACCCTGGTGTAATTATGTATTTCTATGCTAATATTTGGTAGCTTATAGTACTGGTTTAAATTTTCTTTTCATAGAAAGTTGATGCTGCATTTGCAAACTATGAGTTTTACATTGCTTTATTATATATCTGCTACATTATATGTTGTCATTATTTCTATTTTTAAAACTTCTACGGTTAGTCATGGGAATTCCTTAAGAAGTTCCAGATTCATTGACAGTTTTCATAGGAGGTGGTAAATACAGATGGCTTTCAGCATACATAGAATCTTTTCAACACAAGAAATAGAAAGTAGATTTTCCTTGCCCATATTTAGAGTAAAAATATCAAAAAACTTACTGTTAGAGACATTCCCTTAATCTTAACACCACATTCAAATTATAAAATCAATCTGTAGTATTTCAGGTCAAATTTAACCAATATAAAGCATTATAGAACATTGACATAATAATAAAAGTAATATATAAAAATATTTACTATCAAGCCTAGATAGCTTTATAGAAACTTTGAGATGGAACATTTCCTTTAACTTCTCAGGGATCTTAATATGTGTAAAATAGTATTATTCTGTCAATTCCTTGATGGCTATATAAGGTTGACCCTAACAAAACTCTTACATTTGAAAAAGTCTGAATTTTTCCAGAGTTTATACGTCTCCAAAATACTACAATTTCCCAAAGTGACACTGAACCAACAAATGAATTTATACTATTCATGCTAATGATTTTTTTCTAACTCTAGATATTTATTTATTGAATAGAGACAGTCAGGAATTGAGAGGGAAGGGAGCTAGAGAGGAAAAGAGATACCTGCTGCACTGCTTCACCACTTGCAAAGCTTTCCCCTTGCAGGTGGTGACCAGGGACTCGAACCTGAGCCCTTGATCTGATGACTTTTGAAGACATCTATACAAATACGATTTCAAATAAATAAGCTTTAAATTAAAAAACATACTTGTTGTGAGGCGGGGGGTAGATAGTACACTGGTTATGCAAAGAAACGCTTATGCCTGAGGCTCTGGAGTTCCAGGTTCAATCCCCGGACCACTATAAGCCAGAACTGAGTAGTGCTCTGGTAAAAAAAAAAAAAAAAGTATAAAAAAAAATACTGTTCTTAATGAGAGAGGCCACAGCACCACAAAGTTGTGGTTTATGGTTTATGATGGTGCTGGGGATTCTCATGCTAATGATTCTTTTAAAGCCTCGCATTTTAAAATACTGAAAATGGCCCTACCCACAAACATAAAGTCAAACAATGCAAGCAATCCCACCACCTGCCACCAGAGTTATCAATGGGACTTGGTGCCTATAGGATTCCACTTAAAAAAAAAAATTAAATATTTATTTATTTATTCCCTTTTGTTGTCCTTGTTTGATTCTTATAGTTCTTATTGTTGTTGTTACTGATGTCATTGTCGGATAGGACAGAGAGAAATGGAGAGAGGAGGGGAAGACAGAGGGGGGAGAAAAAGACAGACACCTGCAGACCTGCCTCACCGCCTGTGAAACTACTCCCCTACAGTGGGAAGCTGTGGGCTTGAACCCGGATCCTTCCGCTGGTCCTTGCGCTTTGTGCCACATGCGCTTAAGCCTCTGTGCCACTGACTGACTCCCAAGGACTCCACTTCTTGTGAAGCTTCCCCTTGCATCTGGGGACTGTGGTCTTGAACCTAGATCTTCACACAAGGTAATGCATGTTCTCTACTTGGTGAGTCATCACTCAACTCCCACCATAAGTTTCAACAAGTGAAAGAGAGTCCCTGCAGTTTTCTTTTTTTTTTTAATTTAATATTTTATTTTACTTATTTATTCCCTTTTGTTGCCCTTGTTGTTTTATTGTTGTAGTTATTATTGTTGTTGTCGTTGTTGGATAGGACAGAGAGAAATGGAGAGAGGAGGGGAAGACAGAGAGGAGGAGAGAAAGATAGACACCTGCAGACCTGCTTCACCGCCTGTGAAGCGACTCCCCTGCAGGTGGGGATCCGGGGTTCGAACCAGGATCCTTATGCCGGTCCTTGGGCTTTGCACCACCTGCGCTTAACCCGCTGCGCTACAGCCCGACTCCCCTCCCTGCAGTTTTCTTTAGTCACCTTCTGAGAACCAGTTTGGAATACACTGTCACCATTGTTTCAGACAGTTAAATTTTACTCTGTATTAATGTCAGATCAAATAATTACCTATATTAACTTATAGCATCATAATTTAAAGATATTATGCAAATAATTTCAGAGAAGTACATATTAAAGATATGGATTTAGTATATGTTCTGTAATAGTTAACATACTAAAACTTTAGCTGGGTGGTGGTACATTTGGTTGAGTGCACATGTTACCATGTGAAAGTACCTGGGTTTAAATCTCTAGTCCTCAATTAGGAAGGAAGTTTCATGAGTGGTGAAACAGTTTGGAAGTTATCTCTGTCCCTCTCTGTCTCTTTCTCCCCTCTCAATTTCTTTGTTTTATCAAATAAAAGAAAATTAGAGAAGACAAAAAGGATTAAAGGCTATGGGGAGCAATTGATTTGTGATAGAGGCACTGAACTCTAGAAATAACCCTGGTAGCAACAACAAAAGATCACTGTTGGGGGCTGAGCTGTAGAGCAGCGAGTTAAAGGCACATGGCTCAAAGTGCAAGAACTGGTGTAAGGATCCCTGTTTAAGCCCCCAGCTTCCCACCTGCAGGAGGTCGCCTCATGTGCACTGAACCAGGTCTGCAGGTGGCAGGTGTCTGTCTTTCTCTCCTTCCCACTCTCTGTCTTCCCCTCTTCTCTCAATTTCTCTGTACCATCCAACAACGACAGCAATAGCAACAATAATAATAAGGACAATAACGATAAACAGCAAGGGCAACAAAAGGGAAAAATTGCCTCCACAAGCAGTGGATTCAAAGTGCAGGCAACCGAGTCCCAGTGATTAAAAAAAAAAAAAAAAAGTTAAAATGACACCCAACCAAAAAGATATGTGTACCTATGTTCATAGCAGCACAATTCGTAACAGCTAAAACCTGGAAGCAACCCAGGTGCCCAACAACAGATGAATGGCTGAGAAAGCTCTGGTATACATACACAATGGAATACTACACAGCTATGAAGAACAATGAACCCACCTTCTCTGACCCATCTTGGATTGAGCTAGAAGGAATTATGTTAAGTGAGCTAAGTCAGAAAGACAAAGACAAGTATGGGATGATCCCACTCAAAAACAGAAGTTGAGAAAGAAGAACAGAAAGGGAAACTCAAAGCAGGGTTTGACTGAATTTGGAGTAGGGCAACAAGGTAAAAATCTCTGGGCTGAGGGCGAGAGCAGAAGTTTGGCTTCACTGTGTGGGTGGCAGTGGGGGAAGGAGGAAGTTGAGATGGGGACACAGTCTTTTGGTGGGAATGGTGTTTGTATACACTCCTATCAATTTGTAGTCATATAAATCACTATTTAATTAATATGAGAGGGGAAAATTGATTGAATGTCTCAAACCTTTTAATGCACAGACCATAGGCTGAGTCTTTGATATGTTGACTCTCTTAAAAGCTTAGAACAGGGAGAACAAAGGCAACCCAGTGGCACAGCTATATACAAATACTGTCAAAGGACAAATTATAGTGATGTTTGTATGACACGGCTTTTCAAAGGGCTTTTCAAAGTTAATCCAATTGCCAAATAATGTGATTATAGCAATAACTATGTATTGCCTTCTTAAACCCTAAGACAGCAGGAACTTCCCACTTCCTGTATAGAGCCTATATTTCCCCCAGTCCTGGAACCCCAAAGGTGGGGCTCATTTTCCTACATGATTCTCTCACTTCATACCAAATGATATTGCATCTGCCTATCCAAACCTAATCCACCCAACGAGTATGACCTCCATATGCTTCAGACTTCAGACTGTGTACAGAGATGTCAGACCTTCAGTCTCATTACTTGGTTGAGGCCTTCCCTTTCATAGGATTATCTAATTCCTTTCCAGATGGTTCACTTCCTAACAAAGCCCACAAACCGAGACAGATATCATGAGATAGAGCATATTTCACATGTATCCATAAATTAGGACGAAATATATACCTGAAAGCAAAAGTACACAATAGTCTGCAATGAGTCAGTATAAAGTTCATAATGAAATAGTGTCGACTTAGACTTAGATACCCTCCTCACCTACTTCCTATTACAGTTCTCTCACTCAATCCAAAGCTAACCTTTTCAAAGCAAGGACTGCAAAAGCTGAATAAGGGCAAGAGACTGGCATAATTTAAGGATGACTCTTTAGTCACTATCAAGTCACCCCATCAGCTGGGGCCCTGTTCTGGGAGTCCTGAGATTCCCAGACATGATGGACCTAGACCTAGAATAAATCTCTCTCCCCAATATTACCAGTCACCTCTATCAGGAACAACATAATAGACCCCTTTGTGGTCCCCCACAGGACCTTGCCCTCAACTTGGATCAACAACAATAGAGGCTGGACAATATACTCTATGCTCCACCCGAGGAAGATGGGTCCTGAAATCAGGGCAGCTTGGAACGTTCCTATTCATGACCAGAGAATGTGACCTCAGATATACAAGGATGCAGAGGTCACATAGGCTCCTAAGCTGAATATGCGCCCCAGATAAATTAAATCAATGGGTTTACAGTCAACAATATTTATACCCCTTTCCCATATTAGGGAGCTACTTTCTTCTATGACCTAGCTTTCTGTTCCTTTCCCAGCCATGACATCATCTCCCCAGACAATAACTTGGATCCACCTGCATATCAGATTTCAGGCTCAGGCAAAACAAACAAACAAACAAACAAAAAACCCAACTAGTATAGTAACAGGCTCTTTGCAATATAACTAAAATATGCCTATTAATTATCTACAAAACAGAGCCCCCCCAACCCCCCAACTCTTCATCTGCCCTATTCCAGCCTTTAGGTTCATGATTAGTCAACAATTTGTTTGGCTTTATATGTTAACTCTCTTTTCAGCCACCAGGTTCCAGATGCTATCATGATGCCAACCAGACTTCTCTGGACAGACAAACCCACCAATGTGCCCTGGAGGTCTGATTACCCAGAACCCACCTTACTAGGGAAAGAGAGAGGCAGGTTTGGAGTATGGATGGACCTACCAATGCCCATGTTCAGCGGGGAAGCAATACAGAAGCCACACTTTAGGGAGTCAGGCGAGAGCACAGCGGGTTAAGCGCATGTGGCTCAAAGTGTGAGGACTGGCATAAGTATCCTGGTTTGAGGCCCAGGCTCCCCACTTGCAGGGGAGTTGCTCCACAGGCGGTGAAGCAGATCTGCAGGTGTCTATCTTCCTATCCCCTTCTCTGTCTTCCCTTCCTCTCTCCATTTCTCTCTGTCCTCTCTAACAACGATGGCATCAATAACAACAACAATAACTACAACAACAATAAAAAGACAAGGGCAACAAAAGGGAAAATAAATAAAACAAAAAAAAATTAAGAAAAGAAGCCACACTTCCCACCTTCTGCATCCCATAATGACCCTGGGCCCATACTCTCAGAGGAATAAAGAATAGGAAAACTATCAGGAGAGTGGGGGAAAAAAAGTAAAATAATAAAAGAAAAAAATTGTATAAAAGATCACTGTTAAATGTACAGACATTTTAAGACTTATTTTACGGGGTTGAGCAGTGGCACAGCTGGTTAAGTGCTCACATTACAGTGCTCAAGGATCCAGGTTTGAGCCCTTGCTACCCACCTGCAGGGGAGAAGCTTCAGGAGTACTAGAGCAGGACTGCAGGTGTTTCTCTGTCTCTCTCCCTTTCTAGCTTCCACTACCCTCTCAATTTCTCTCTTTCCAATAATAAAAAAGAAAGAAACTAAAATATATATTTCATTTATTTTTTACTTATTTATTTATTGGCTAGAGATAGTGAAATTGAGAGGGAAGGAGGGACATATGGAGAGAGAGAGAGAGAGAGAGAGAGAGAGAGAAAGACACCTGCAGCACTGCTTCTCCACTTGGGAAACTTTCTGTCTGCAGGTGGGGCATTCCACCACCAGGCTCTAGGCACTTTGCATGGGAATATTAATAGCAGTGGATTTCTGCATCATATATATATATATATATATATATATATATATATATATATATATATATATATATATGTAGTTTCCTGGCTCATTTATTTGAAGTAAAATGCTAAAAACATTTATTATTGTGAAAAGAAATTATTTAATTTGTTAATTAATTGTCATTATTTAGTCCCTAATTTACCTAGTTACTATAATATGCCTTTTAAACACATCCATATATTTCAACATACAAACTTTATGAAGTATAGAAATTCTGGTGATAAAATTCTAAAAGACCGTAATTGTCACAGTTCAGATTTTAATTGCACTCATACAAACAATAAGGAATCACTACAAGTTTCATTTTTAAATTAATTCTACTAATTTATGATGGGTTTACAAAGCTGTAAAATTTACCTTAGAGCTCCATTTTTCTGAATGTGAATATATCTCATTGTAACAACCACCAAAGCCCCCAATGCAAGTATACTATTAAATAAAAAGGGAAAGGAACAGGATGGAGGGGCTCTAGGATCTGGGTTTCTGAGGGTGGGAAAGGACCTAGAGTGGTGGAGAGAGTTGCAGACACCTCTTATGGGAGGATGGGAAATTGTATCTATGCAGCCAATAACTGTACTGTAAACCAGAGAGTGGTAAAAAAGAAAAGCATTAAAAAATTTCCCACCTAAGTAGTCTCCCCCCATACTTTTCCATTTCCTTCTGGTAACCACCACTATTTTGGAGTCTACGCATTCTTTTTGTTGTCTTTTGCCAATTGTTAGCTTTGCTTATTTATTTATATTCCACATGAGTGGCATCATCTGGTAAACAATTCTCATCTCCCAACTCATGTTACTTAGTATAATCACACCCAGTTTCCATCCATGTGAAAAACACTTTTATCTTTTTATATAAGAGCAGCTTTCCATTCAGTATATAAAATACTACTTATTTATTTTTTAAAATTTTATTTTATTTTATTTATAAAAAAAAACACTGACAAAAACCATAGGATAAAAGGGGGATAACTCCACACAATTCCCACCACCAGAACTCTGTATCCCATCCCCTTCCCTGATAGCTTTCCTATTCTTTAACCCCCTGGGAGTATGGACCCAGGGTCATTATGAGATGCAGAAGGTGGAAGGTCTGACTTCTGTAATTGCTTCCCCGCTGAACATGGGCATTGGCAGGTCAATCCATACTCCCAGCCTGTCTCTCTCTTATCCAATCATCTGCTAGTGAACACTTATATTGATTTTATGCTTAGAAATTGGTTATATTTCTGTGGTCCGGGAGGTGGTGCAGTGATGGGGCTTTGGACTCTCAAGCATGAGGTCCTGAGTTCAATCTCCAGCAGCACATGTGCCAGAGAGATGTCTGGTTCTTTCTCTCTCCTCCTATCTTTCTCATAAATAAATAAATAAATAAATAAATAAATAAATAAATACATAAATAAATATTTTTTAAAAGAAATTGGTTACATTTTTGAATAGGGTAACACCACATTCTTCTTCAAAATAAGTCATTTCTAGGAAGAATATTGCGGAAAGAGGCTCATAAAACTTCAGGAGATTTGTTAAACTATTACCAACATCCACCTTTAGAACTTTTTTTTAAAACTACCCATTAAATAAAAACTACCTACTCTTCCCTCCATCTAGTCCATGTAACAGCTATTCTACTTCCTATCTGTATGAATTTGACTTCCCTAATTAACAAGTAAATAATCACTTAATATTTGTTATGTTATCATCTTATTTAACTTAGCAAAATGCCTTGGAGGTGGGAGCTGGGCAGTGGAGTACTAGTCTAAGCACACATATTACCGCACATATTATCAGGCACAAGGACTCAGGTTGGAGCCTCCCCCACCCCACTGTAGGGGGTCAGTTTCACTAGTACTAAAGCAGGTCTGCAGGTGTCTATCTTTCTCTATCTCTCTCTAACTCCCCATCCTCTCTTAATTTCTCTCTATCCTATCTAATAAAAATCAGAAAGAAGAAAAAAAGGAAAGGGCCATCAGGAACAGTGGCTTCAGTGAGCTCCAGTAATAACCTTGGTGGCAATAAAAAAATGCCCTTGAGGTTCATCACAACATATTCCATGTCAGAATCTTTCCTTTATAAAGCTGAATAATATATACTTAGAACTGTACTCTCTGCATTAAAAAGCTCCAAACATTCAATCTATTTTCCCTCTCATGTTGATTAAATAGCGATTTATAAGACTATAAATTAATAGTATATATTAACACTATTCCTACCACCAAAGGTCTGTGTCCCACCCCCAGATCCTTACAGTGGAGCAGAGAATCTACCCTCCCCACCCCACACCCGGAGTTTTTTTACTATGGTGCAATACACCAAACTCAGTCAAATTCTGATTTGCATTTTCTTTTATATTCCTTCTCAGATTCTGTTTGTGAGTGGGATCATTTCATACTCATCTTCCTCTTTCTGGCTTATCTCACTTAAAATAATTTCTTCTAGCTCCATCCAAGATGGGTCCAAGAAGGTAGATTCATCATTTTTCATGGCTAAGTAGTATTCCATTGTGTATGTATACCACAACTTTCTCAGCCATCCGTTGTTGGATACTTGGGTTGTTTCCAGGTGTTGGTTATTACGAATTGTGCTGCTATGAATATAGTTGTACACATATATTTTTGGATGGATGTGCTTGACTCCTTAGGATATATCCCTAGGAGAGGAACTACTGAGTCATAAAGAAGGTCTATTTCTAGCCTTGTGAGAGTGAAGATTCTCCAGACTGCTCTCCACATGGACTGGATCAATTTAAATTCCCACCAGCAGTGCAGGAGGGTACCTTTGTCCTCAGAACTTCTCCAGCATTTGTTGTTGTGGTTGTTTCTGATGTATGACATTCTCATATGGATGATGTGGTATCTCATTGTTATCTTTATTTGCATTTCTCTGACAAATCAATGACTTGGAGAAATTTTTCATCGGTCTACTAGGTTTTAGTATCTCTTTTGTAGTGACTATTCTGTTCATATTCTCTGCCCACTTTTGATTGGGTCATTTGCTTTTTTGTTGCTAAATTTGATGAGCTCTTTTTATATTTTGGTTATTAGCCTCTTATCTGATGTATGGCATGTAAAGATCTTCTCCATTCTGTGTGGAGTCTCTTTGTTTGGGTGATGGTTTCTTCTAATGTGCAGAAACTTTTCAAT
This sequence comes from Erinaceus europaeus, assembly GCF_950295315.1. Taxonomy (NCBI): domain Eukaryota; kingdom Metazoa; phylum Chordata; class Mammalia; order Eulipotyphla; family Erinaceidae; genus Erinaceus; species Erinaceus europaeus. The sequence goes on along the minus strand of NC_080170.1, from coordinate 88,035,678 downwards.
ATGATATAGTCCCACTGGCATATTTTTGATTTAGTCTTCCTTGCAATTGGGTCTGTATCATCAAAGATGCCCTTGAGATTTAGAAAAGTGTTCTACCAATATTTTTCTCTAAATATTTGATAGTTTCTAGCACTTAATGTTTCAAATCAGCAAACTGATTACATTTTAACACTGGGATTAAATTGTTAATACATTTACAATAGTAACTATTTTTTAAAATATTAAATTCCTATAATCTTAGACCAGGAAGTCCAGAAGCAACCAGTCTTGTCAGTATATAAGTTATAGTTATTTGTATACATCATTAAATGACATAATAGTAAGGTCTTATATGATAATGTAAATCCTAACCATAGGATTTTCAAAGTAAGCCAAGTCCCAAATAACTTGGTTATAATAATAATTATCTGTTGCCTTCTTAAACTCTAAGAGAATAAGGTTCCTTCCTCATTCTCTGTAAAACCCGTGTTACTCCCAGTGCTGGAATCTCTGGATCTTGGCTCATTTTTCCTTCACGCTTTTCTTGATCCAGACTATTTGATACAGCATCTTCAGATCTCAACCAAATCAATACAACCAATGCCACCTCAACATGTTTTACTTCGGACTGTGTTCAGACACAGCAGGCTTGGGATGTCAATCCTCTAGCTTCAATACTCTGGTGAGAACTTTCTTAGTTCATAGGACTTCTTAATTTCTTTTTGGTGGTAGCACATTTCCATACCAAAGTTACAGAACCTAGATATAGATAGGGCACATGTGCATATGTATCCATAAATTAGGGGAAAATATATCCCTTAAAGTAATAGTGTGCAGTAATCTGTAGGGACTCAATAAGCATAGTAAGAAAGTAGAAAGACCCCCAAAAAGACACCATAAAGTACTCAGTCAAATATTCTCTACTTGGATCTAGATACCCTCCTCACCAACTTCCTATTTCACTTCCCTCAACCATTCTAAAACTAGCCTTGTCAAATAAAGAATGGACTACAAAAGCTGGATTAGGGCAAGAGACTAGTACACTCTAATGACTCTTTTAGTCACTACCAGGCCACCCCATCATCTGGGGTCCTAGTCAGGGAATCCTGGGATACCGACAAAGATATGATGGGCTTAGACCTCTAACAGATCCCTCTCTCCACCATCATTTGTTATCTCCATTAGGAACAACATAATGGACCCCTATGTGGGCCCCTACAGAACCTTAACCTCAGTGTGGAACAACAATGGTAAGGACTGCCCCACTCTCTGAAGGTTGGCTCGGTCAATTTACTCTGCCACTAAAGGAAGACGAGTCCTGGCAAACGCTAGAAGAAGAAGGAAGACGAGTCCTGAAATGAGTGTGGCCTAGAATGTTCCTGTCTATAACTATGGAATGTGAGCTCAGATTGACAATGATCTAAAGCTTAACAGGCTTCTGTAATAAATATGAACAGACATGGGTCCTAGTTCAGATCCACTGGGGCTTATAGTTACTTTTCCCATATTTGAGAGCTACTCTCTGCCTTGATCTGGCTTTCCAGTCATATTCCCAGCTCTGACACCATCTATCCAGACAATACTTTTAGCCCATTGGCATGTTAGCTGTGGGGTTCAGGCAAAACTTAGTAAAATCATGGGCCTATCATAATATACCTAAAACAAACTTCCTAGCTTCTCCAAATGAAGAGCCCAAATCACATCTGCTATATTCTTACCTTCAGGTTCCTGATTATAAAACAATTTCTTCTACTTTGTATCTTAATGATTTTCAGCTATCAAGTTGCAGATGCTACCATGATGCCAACCTGACTTCCCTGGGCAGAGGATCTCATGAATTTGTCCTAGAACCCCACCTCCCTAGAGCCCTACCTCACTAGGGAAAGACAGAAATAGGCTGGGGATATGGGTGGACCTATCAATGCTCATGTCCAGCAGAAAAGCAATTACAGAACCCAGATCTCCTACCTTTTGCATCCGATAAAGATCTGCGGTCCCTACTCCCAGCTGGATAAAGAATAGGGAAGCTTCCAATGGAGGGGAAGGAATATGGAACTCTGAGGATGGAATTGCATCCCTCTTATCCCACAATTTTGTCAATCATTATTAAATCACTAATAGCAAAAATCTGAATACTATTCCACTATACTGTATAGCATTGTGTTTATTCATCTGTCAATGGTCATTTGCACCATTGTCTCATTTTCAATATTAATCTCACGTCTCTTTAGAAGACTTGAACAGGAAAGTGGGCCCTATCCAAGGGCCCACTTTCCCATATGCATCTCCCAATCCAAACCAAATAATATTGCATCTGCCGATCACAACCTAACCAAAGCAACGATTGCCACCTCAACATGCTTCACCTCAGACTGTATCCAGAGACTTCACATGTGGAATGACAACCCTTCAACTTCATTACTCGGGTGAGACCTTTCCTTTTATAGTACAATCTAATTTCATCTCAGGTAGTTCACTTTCTAACAAAGTCCCATAATCTAGATATACACCAGTTTCTGTGAGAGAGAGCTTATGTGCACACGTATCCATAAACTACTGCAAAATATATACCTGAAAGCAGAAGTACACTAGAGTTTGCAGTGAGTACCTCCCTAACACTTCCTCTCCACTATTCCAAGCTTGGGATCCATGATTGCTCAACAAATTGTTTGGCTTCATATGTTAACTCTCTTTTCAATCACCAGGTTCCAGATGCCACCAGGATGCTGGCTAGGCTTCCCTGGATTGAAGACCCCACCAATGTGTCCTGGAGCTCAGCTTCCCCAGAGACACACCCTACTAGGGAAAGAGAGAGGCAGACTGGGAGTATGAACTGACCAGTCAACGCCCATGTTCAGCGGGGAAGCAATTACAGAAGCCAGACCTTCTACCTTCTGCAACCCTCAACGACCCTGGGTCCATGCTCCCAGAGGGGTAGAGAATGGGAAAGCTATCATGGGAGGGGGTGGGTTATGGGGATTGGGTGGTGGTAATTGTGTGGAGTTGTACCCCTCCTACCTTATGTTTTTGTTCACTAATCCTTTCTTAAATAAAAAATTCAAAAAAAAAAAAGAAGACTTGAACAGAATGCTAATGGAAATAAAACTCTAGAAAGGGACAAAAACAACTCTGGAACCATAATGAGTAGGCTTTACTTCTACTTGTCATAAATTTATTATGCACATTGATGTACAACTGGCTTTGGAACTATTTCATATACTATAACAGAAAATAACCTTATCAGAAAAGGAGATGTATATATGCAGTGCTACAGAAAATGGCACAAGGAAGGAAATTTTATATCGTGTTTGCTATAGAACCGGTCATTAACAAGTATTTCAAAGCTCTCTCTCATTCTTTCTGCTTCACTTTCACTTTTACCAAAGAGTTCATCTCTAATATACTCCTCAATAGTCATTTGAAAACATAGCTAAGGGGACTAGGTGGTAGTGGTAGCAAACTGGGTTAAGTGTACAATGTACAAAGCAGAAGGACCTGCACAAAAATGCCAGTTCAAGACCCTGGCCCCCCCACCTGCGGGGGGGGAAGTGCCTTATAAGAGGTTAATCAGGTCTATAGGTGTCTTTCTTTCTCTCTCCCCCTCTCTTCCTTCCTCTCCTCTCTCATTTTTTCTCTGGCTTATCCAATAAAATGGAAAAGAAAAAAAAAGGCATCTAGGAGTAGTGCCATCAGTTAACCCCAAATAACCCTGGAGGCAAATAATAATAACAATAAGCACCAGTCAGCTAAAACTGAATTATCTGGGCAAAAAAAGAAAACATTGCTAATAATCCATACATATGTTTTTATTTCCAAAGTTTTGCATATTTATTAGTAGTTATGATGAGTTTTTTCAGTGATCTGTACCTTTGATCAGTGTTTTGGTCCTGAGGAGGAAAATGTAAACCAAATGTAGGTTGATAAGCATTTTAACCATTTCCTCTTACTAACTTAGTAAATAAACTAAACATTCTTTCCAAAGGTGTTTGTAAGTATGATGCAGGCTAGTGGAATCACTGTGATTATGATTACGATTAGAGTTTTGGGCCAAACACACAGTGCATGAAAAACATTATAGAAAAATAATGTCATAGATTTGATACTAACTTCACTCCTTTGTCAAAGAAGGAGGCATGAAAATAACATATTTATTTTTAGCCAAGGTTATTTTACTTAATTAGAAGATGATTCTCTCAATAGTCTTTTTTTTTTTTAACTTAGAGAACCTACATAGAAGAAGCATTGTAGTTCCATTTTACCAGATAAGGACTTGAGATATGTTGGCCACAGAAGACTAGCACCAAGACTTGAAGGTTAGTTAGTACAATAATGGGAGGAACAGGAGTCAGGCGCTAGTGCAACGGGTTAAGCGCACGTGGTGTAAAGCGCAGCTACCAGTGTAAGGATCTCAGTTCAAGCCACCCGCTCCCCACCTGTAAGAGAGTCACTTCACAGACGGTGAAGCAGGTCTGCAGGTGTCTATCTTTCTCTCCTCCTCTTGGTCTTCCCCTCCTCTATTTCTCTCTGTCCTGTCCAACAACAATGACATTAATAACAACAACAATAATAACTATAACAATAAAACAACAAGGGCAACAAAAGTGAATAAATAAATAAATATTTTTTTAAAATGGGGGGGACATTTAGGACCAGACAGATTGGTTTTGAGTCCTCGTTTAGGCTTTTCTTAAAATGAATGGAGAAATTTATCATCACTGAGCCTTCAATTAGGAATTAAATGTGAAGGTTTATGAATGGAGGGTAATTGTGTTCTTTATATCCTCTTTCTGTACTTTTGTTTTTATTTAGCTTTCTTGCTTTCCCTCAAAAGTTTCTAGACATTTTAACTATTAAAGAATTTATGATCTCAGTGACCATATAAGGAAAGATAACAAAATGTAATTGACTGAAACATCAAGCAAAAGATTATGCAAAGGTTGAATTGGTTTTGTTCTGACATCAGCAAAAACTCATTTACTGGCTTGAAATCTTAGCTGTTACTTCATCATTCAGGCGCTCAATATTTTTATAAAATGAAAAAGATTTCCATTTTGCTGAATGGTTATAGAGTTCAGTAGCAAAAACTAGAATAAACTTTAAAAGTATCTACTACATTAAATAAACATTCATGAGTAATTCATATTGTTCAGATTAGAAGTGTCTATAAATTGAACTCTTTTAATTAATCAATAATCCATTTTCTACCACAAGCATAGTTTATGGTAAACTTGTTTAAAGACTTTTAATCACAGATTAGCTGGCATTGTGTGAGGTACAATTCCAGTCCTGACATTAACTATTGAACTCTGTGAGTTCAATAAAAATTCTAAGTCTGAATTTTGTTCATCTCCAATATTAAGAGGAGAGAATAGCTAATTCCTAAGTTCTTTGCAATTATATTTTCTGATCTCATGTTTTTCTACTGAGTTATAGTAGATAACTCTTCCTATCTTTAAAACTAACTTACATCTCCATGGTCTAATTTTCACATTTCTTCTACTCCATTTCTTCTTTATTGAAAAAACAAAAGGGTGAATAATTTCCATCACTTTGCAAATAAATTAATATCTCTTCTGACTCAGTGATATTCCAGGATATTAAAGCATAATACTTTAGAACATTTTGAATTCCTTAAATTCAGGATCAGTGATAGTGTAGGTAGTAATAACAAGGATAATGATGATTAATTTGCAAGGCTTTCTATGCCTCCAGGCCCCTCTGGTCACTGAACATGATAAAATACATGAAAATTAAGAATATTATTAAAGTTTAACAGTTAAAATGCATTATAGGAATAAAATACATTTCTGTATTACACAATCATTTGAAAATAAACAAAAAGAAATCCATTAGCCAACAACATTATAATTATTAACTAGAAAGGAAATAAAATTAACTTACCTTATCTTAGAAGGTTGCCAGAGGTCTACTTTGATTATGCAGATGGGAAATATATTGCGAACTCTTAAACCTTGTTTCAGAAGTTCAAGCCCTCCTCAAACTCATGTAAACCTCTAGTGAGAATTCTAAACAAATGTATGGATGTTATATATATATATGTGCATTCTATATACTATGTAGTTGTTTTATCAATCTATTCTTGAGCTATCTAGAGTGATACCCAATTGACATTTTAGATAAAAACACTGTAAATGGGGTCGGGTGGTAGTGCAGTGGGTTAAGCGCACATGGCGTGAAGTGCAAGGTCCTGCATAAGGATCCTGGCTCAAGCCCCTGGCTCCCCAGGGGTCACCTCACAAGTGGTGAAGCAGGTCTGCAGGTGTCTATCTTTCCCTCTCCCTCTCTGTCTTCCCCTCCTCTTCTCTCTGTCCTATCCAACAACAATATCAAAACAATAATAACCACAATAATGATAAAACAACATGGACAATAAAACGGGAAATAAATAAATAAATATTAAAAATATTAAAAACTGTAAACATTCACTTCTATAACTGAAGCATGGAAGAGATTTCAGAACTAATGATATATATTATCAGTTGTGAAATAATGAAGTCAGGCACCCTGATGTAGTGTCAAATCCCAAGAGTGTGTTAACATTGATGGGTGCATTCACTTCTTACTTCCACCATAACTACTGTATAAATTGAAACAAACTTCTCAAATCCTTTTTCTTTCTCATGTGTAAAAAAAGAGAAAATAATATTATCCTTTTATGAGTGACCTTTTAAATGTCTGTCATAATTTAGATCTAAATTCATATTTTGTGGATTCCCAGTTAAAATGTGTTTTGTCATTCGTTATCTTTAAAGTATGCACACATTCCTTTTATAACAGTTTTCCTTTGACTCTACTTTATGAAAAATCTATTTACTGTTATCATTTCAACTGATTACCTGACATATGAGTGGGCTACAACCTTTATTTTGAAAACCACTAACCCTAGACGAAAACCTTACATCATTATTATTCATTATTTCTTCAATTCCATTTTTACTAATCTCTTTTCTTGGGCTATTTGTTAACATATATGTTTGATATTTGTTGATTCAGAAGAAATCATAACCATTTACTTTTTGTACTATCTTTACATGACATTTTGTGTACAATAATTTTTATTGTTCCAACATATTCAATGATAGGAAATAGATATTATTTACCTAATATGCCCTGGCACAATGACTCACTCATTCACAAGAATCAAAGAATACATTTTATTCATTATTACTGAGAAAAGGAAGATGAGACCTGAGCAGAGAAACCTGTGAAGCACCTACATATAAGATCTACCTCAGGTAACTCCATGTTTTTCAATTCCACTTTCTTCTCCTCCAACTATTTTTTTTTTCTTGTCTCTGGGGCTTCATTGCTCCAGGTCAACTTTTTCATATAAAAAGACAGAGAGAGATAGACACAAAGACACCCAAGAACCACAGATTCTTTCAGTGATATAGAGTCTCCCTTCTTTATAAGCCAAAGTTTTTATAGAATCTTGTAATACAGAATATGATCTTCGTATCTGAGGCACAAAAATTTAGACCACTAATTTTATACACAATAGCAGGAATTCCTCTATGGTAAGAAGAGGTAAAGTGTGGAGGACATAAAATGAAATCAAGAAAAATGCTAAGATGTATTCACGCCATAGATTTTTCTAAAAAGAAAAATGGAAAATCTCCAATGTTGGTTTTTTGAATAGCTAAATGACAGAACCCTGTAATGACAATCTAAACAAAATTACTAGGGCACACAGTTTATTTTAAATTGCTAAATTTTATATCAAATATTTCACACCCTGAAAATATTTTCTCTAGTGGAAATGACTTTTCCAAATAGTGATATTTTGACACCATGTGTGATGCACTTGGGAATTCTGAATTCCATGTCACAATGGCTCTATTAAGATTATTATCTTCATTAGGCATCTTGTTATGTGAGACAAGCTAGAAAGACAAAGATCAATACCAAATGATGTCACTTATAGATGGAATTTAAGATTTAAGAAAAGTAAGGGAAACCACAAGATGAAGACACCAATGGAGGGGAAATAAGATGTCGTACTTTGTTGGGGCACGGATGTAACTAGCGTATGGCTGATGAATGTAATTAGCAAATGGCTGAAGTCAGCATACAAACATAGTATGAGCTTATGCAAACCTACGAGTGATTGTGGCTGCATCATCACTGATTTAAGCAGGAGCCTGGCAGAAGTCAGTCTCTCTCTCTCTCTCTCTCTCTCTCTCTCTCTCTCTTGCTTTCTCTTTCCTGGTTTCCTTGCTTTTTGTGCAGCTCCCTGCTGCTCCAGGACCCACCATGGCCACTCCTCCCAGAAGCTACCTGTGTAGCTGAAGTCTGATAACTAATTTATGGACTAACGGTTCCAGCTCAGTCTTATATGTGCCACTTAGCCTAACTAAATAATACCATTCGTACCACTGTACTGCAATGTAATAACCTTGTTTAAACCCATGCCAAGCCATGCCCCTTTTAAGTCTTTTCTTTTCTAATTACAGTAGTACCTGCATTAAAGACTATACAGTAAACCATTAACTGTATATATATATATATATATATATATATATATATATATATATACATACATAACTTTAGAAAGATGGGATGTGTAAGTGGGCATTAAATGGTTGTTTAGCTTAATGTGGACAAAATAAAGAAAAAAATTTGGTGAGAGAGCCAAATAAAATCAAATATAATTATACCCCACCCCCAAAATATTATTAGCTTCATCATGTCTGTAAGTCCAATTACATGAATTTTTAATGGTCTTCTGTCCACCTTCTAAGTCATCACAAAGATTACTAAGTCAGCCAAATGAAGAATCTGACTCTATATGATTCACCAAAAAAAAAAAAAAAAAAAGAGGCATGATATCATAATATACATGGAAAAAAAGTAAGAAATAATAAAAACAATTGGACTCAGAAGATCCCTTTATATATGAGTTTTGGACTACTCAGTGATCTGCTCAGAACTATAGTGGAAATATCTAAGTTCCAGAGTTCAAATCTCTATACTTAAAGTTAGATGTCTAAGGATGATCTGCATTGGTGGTCAGTATAGTTTGTGTAACTTGAGTGTCTCATTTTATTTATTTCAAAATAAGCTTACTGGGCTAATTAATATTCCTTATAATTTTTCTACCTGTAATGCCTGATGATGCTCTGCCCTTAAGTCCCTTTCACTTCAATATTTTAATCTAAAAAATGTGAAACATATTTAAAAAGTTCTTTGATGTCCCTAAGTGTTATTCAACATGACAACAGTACAATTCATGAAGCCTAATTTTTATCATTTTAGTTTCGCCTCAAAGGCCAAGCTTTATGAGAGCATTAATTTGCATCACCAGAAGCTGATTTAATAAAAGTGAAGGGACCCCTTTTGGAAATAAATTAAATTGGAGGTGGAGATGCAGAGAATCTTAACAAACAAAAAAAAAAAAAAAAGGAAAAAAGAAAGAAAAAAAATAAGCAAAATTCTAAAGAATTCTGCGACCTTATTAATGCTTACAGACTAGTCCCAAGCATTTTATGTATTGAAATAGACATTCCTTTTACTTCAAAAATATACTAATTAATTAATTTATTGATAGATTCTATGATGGAGAACTAGACGATATCTTTGACATATGTGGATGTTTGGTTCCAAGTATTGAACTCAAGCCTTCACAGATACAAACCCTTTTCTCTAACACTCAGTAGCTTCCCAAGGCAGCCACTGAAAAGAGACATTCCTAACAGCAACATTTCAGACCCCTGATCTCTTGACTTAGTAAGGGCAGAGGGAGCTCAAAGTCTAATATACTATAGTAAGATGAACAGGTTTATTTTTCACAAGTTCCTTTATAATTGTCTTCTTGGTTATCAAACCTTTATTCAGTCCCATTCATAATAAATCTTCTGTGACAGAACATATTCTAAAGCTCTAGAACTTTTTACAAATTTGTCATTGTACTAATAACAACAGTCATTTCTTGATGAGGATGATGCCAAGTAGTTGGGATACAAAAATTAATAAGAAATAGATTATGCTTTTAGAGATATTACTATACATCTGTTTGAACTGTTGCAATTATGACAAAAATAACTATCATTTATTCATACCAGCAAGGCACTGTGCTCAGCCAGTAACATGCATAAGCTGCCAAAGTTCTCTGTTTCACCAGATATTCTGATAGTGAGAGGATATTGCTATGTCCAGGCATCATCTCTCCAAAAAATGAATGTAGCAAAAATTTCAAACAATAGGCAGGGATATTTAACCAATTTCACTACTGTCTATAGTCAACATGAAAGAATGATAATCAATAATGGGGGAGCATAATGAACCAATGTAAAAAATGACAAAGCTATCTGAAACAACTTAATGTAATCTCTTCGACAGGAACTATGACATATATACCCCACATCTGGCACTCCAACAATGACTCAAAAAGATGAATGCTATTTAAGTGTTTTAGGACTCTAATGAAACCTTGCAACACATTAAACTACACAAGTTAGGAAGATGCCATAATCCTCTGGATTTTATTAGCAAACCGTACATTTTGATCTAAAATAAAATAAAAAATACATATTGGCTTGCTTATGGTATTTTACAACCTTTGAGTGCAGCATTAAAATGCTTGTTCTTTTTTCCCCACCAACTATAAGCTTCTGCTTTCTTACCCTAGGCGTCTGAATCTTTTATATGCTCGGGTTCTATTCACTGCCTGTTATTCAGACATTGAAATCCCAAATGTTAATTGTTCTTCCAAGTACATTGACAAAACAGCAGCTAAATAAGGGTAGACCAGACTGTGGTAGACTCTGACATGCATTTATGGAACAATAGAGCTCTGAGAGACAGCCTTGTAGCTCACGGGAAGACATAAGATGTGCTATTTTGACTGCTTCATAGCAGAATGGGGAACACACGCACACAAGGGAATTATGCATTTTACTTAGTTTTGCCCAAAGTCCTTAAGGCAACAGAATCTTGTGATGTCATCATGAACTTTCTCTCCATTTCCATTGACACAAAGGCTAAAATTTTCTAATGACATCATGCAGGAAGAAAAAGAAATCCATTGATTTCATTAGCAATCCATTGCCTTCAGTTAGATTTGTACAGAAATGCAAGAATCTTTCTTGCCAGAGTGTATGTCTCTGTGCTAATGCACAGTGGGTGACACCCTCCCTAATGCAAATTCAAACCAGCCAAAAGAAAGGATTCACAATTTAGGTTGGATAAAAGACATACTGAATATTGAGCTCAACAATTCTTTTTTTTTCTTTTTTTAAAGAAGGAAATCATTTAAACATATATTTCTTCAGGGACATTCAGATTCTTATTCACGTCTGGTTACTATGTTACCAATATTTTTGTCCTTTTGGCAGTTGGTCACAAAAATACAGAAAAGGTACAGGAAGATTTCACTTACAGGAATGCAGAGCAGTTCAATCTTTTGTTTTTAAGGTGCAGTGATTTCAGTCTCTAAATGTAACTTCAGGCAGTCTGAAAAGAAACAGGTTAAAATCTCTTTCAGTTATAATTGGTATTTCAGATTTAATTAAAAATTAAACTTTCATAATGTTTCACCATTCAAAGCAATGCATTATCAGTCAAGCGTGGCTTTTTTTTTTTCCTGTTAAGAAAAAAAAAAATCTCTTCCCAGAGTAGTTTTTTAATGAAAAGAAAAGGATCTAAAGACGGGGAGAAAAAGCAATTCTAAAAAACAAAATATGCCTCCATGTTAAGAACTTCATAATGATCTGACTAGAAGCTCAATACCTCTGAATTTTATCTACATTATATCTGACAAAGAAAATACACTTCTAAACGACAATTTCATAGAACTCAAAAATAAATAAAATGTTAATTTCAGAGAATAAAAAAGAAAATCTATGATCTGAATACACACGTTAAAGGAACATTATGACTTAAAATAGAACTGGAAAAGATATTAGATCTACACGTTCAAATCAATGTATTGGTGGTGGGGTAGATGGTGAAGCAGAGGTTAAGTGAATATATTAGGCAATACATAATGCTCATTGCAATGTATTATAGGTTCAACGTGCCACATATAACATCATATTGTTCATCCTGTTGCATGTGACTACTGTTGTTTCAAATAGCATGGATATTGCACATTAGAATGTGAACCAAACCTGGCTTAAATAACTATAACCATTGTTTTAAAACATGCATTTTTACCTGACTTCCCTGGACAGATGACCTCACCAATGTTTGCTGCAACCCCACCTCTCCAGAGTGCTACCTGACTAGGGAAAGATAGAAATAGGCTGGAGGTATGGATCATCGACCTGTCAACACCCATATGAAGTGGAAGCAATTATAGAAGCCAGAACTTCCACCTTCTGCATGCCATAGAGATCTTTGGTCTATACTCCCAGAAGGATAAAAATAGAGAATCTTTCTATGGAGGAGACAGGATATGGAACTCTGCTGGTGGCAATTATATGGAATTGGACCTCTCTTGTCCCACAAATCTTGTCCATTATTATTAAATCACTAATAAAATAAGATTTTTAAAATAGGCATTTTTAATCTTCAAAATAGGCAGCATTAAATACATCTCCAATTACATGGTAAATATTTTGGCTTAAATTGTCTTTTAAAAAATTTTTTTATAAAAAGCAAACACTGACAAAATCCATAGGATAAGAGGGGTACAACTCCACACAATTCCCACCACCAGAACTCCATATCCCATCCCCTCCCCTGATAGCTTCCCTATTCTTTATCCCTCTGGGAGTATGGACCCAGGGTCATTTTGGGGTGCAGAACGTAGAAGGTTTTCATATAACAACATCTATACATTTAGTTTTGAACTAAGTAATCCTATTTTTAGCTTTAAATAGCTGATAATAATATAATTCAGAAAAATACAGTGTTTAATGTAAGTTGAAATAATGCAATATATTAGTATACTTTGCAGCACAGGATATGATAGATTTATGTCCGCCTCCAATTAGTGAAAATTCACTGTTAGTATTTCTAAAAATCAGAGCATAACCATAAGTCACCCTTGAAATAATGTCCACTATTATATAATGAATCTAGTTCTCACTTGTGAATTCTGTTTTCTTTACTGTTTGAAGTACATGGAGTAATACTTTGGGTATAGTGTCTATTTTATGAGCACAGATTTCAAACACAACAGTTTCAGGTTTTATCCATCCATGAATGGAAAAAAAATGATACTAACTTATTTTTTCCTCTGTTTCTCAAATTCCTGAATTAGACTAAAACTGTACCAGTGTGAAGAGAAATTATGGAGGTGTCACCAAAGATAACTGAGTAAGAAAGGAGTGCACATATCTCCTTTTAAGGCAATAAAACATTCATAAGAGAAACTGGCAAAAATAACATGCTCAAAATTATATGGAATAACAATAGTGTTTGATAAATGATTCAGAAATATTAAAACTTCCTACCTCTAAATCTGAGTCACCAATTGATATTGTTTTACTCACCACTCAAGATGGTTGGTGAGGATGATTCACTGTCTAGTTCAGGCAAGAAAAGGTGATGAAAACTAGGGTGCCTATCTACATATCAAGTAGCAACTAGAAGTTCAATTTAATCAGTTAGATTTTCTTTTCCTTAATTCACCAGATTTTGACTATACCAAACTATACATAAAAGTTAATAATTTCTGTGAATAAAGTGTTTATTATTTCCCCTCTATATAATTTCTCTTCCCCTTTGACTTTTCATTTCTCCCTTACTTTCATTTTCTTCCTTATTTATTTTTTATTTTCCTTCTATTTTTTTCCCCTTGGTGAGGGTAATGAAGCTCAAAAATAACATCTTGTATCCTGTTGAGAGAAAGTTGGTCACAACTATTCTTCCAGATGACAAACTCATTCTTAAATGTCTGCTTCTCAATCCAAAGGAAACAGAGCAATTGAAAAAAAAAAAAAAGAGAGATGTGGCATCACTAACCACCACCAATAGCACCACTATTAATTCCTTTGATACATTCATCACAAGAAAGTTCATATGCACTATCCCCATAACCACAAATAGAACCACAAATAAGACTAATAATAACAAGACCATTTTATGGCACTCATGCAAACGGCTGGGCAAAACAGATGGGTCTTACTTTGCGCCAGGACTCAAAAAATACAGTCGCCAACTCACTGTTGGCGACTACACGTCTTGGCCCGAAAATGGACCTGGAAGTAGGATCAGTTGGTTGTCTTTGATATGATTACTGTTCCCACTCAGATTTGCCTCATGAGAAAATTATTAACTCTGTCAGTATGTAATTGATAAGTTTTGAGTAGAAAATGGAAGAATGGTCATCAAGGAAATATATAAAATAATTCTGAAAGCATGTTGAATAAGATTAAGGATCATTTAGAAGTACAACTTTTTGGTCCTGGCACTTCTCTATTTTCCTGGGTTCCCTCCTCCCAAGTTTAGCATTGTACATTGATGCTACTTTTAAAATCATAGAGTCCCAAAAGATGTGTATCATCAATAATAACATGCTCCTGATTAAAAATTCCAAAATCTGAAAATCTTTTCAAGTCACACAGATCAATGTCAACCATTGTTAAGACTGACTATCATGGTCAGACTTTAATCAGGGCAAAACTATGTAAGACTTTATAGGTTACATTCAACACCCAGTAATGCACTGGGAAATAGCTCTATAATCAGTACAACTTACAAACCCCAAAATCATAATTCTCTTGACAGAAACCTTTTAGAAAGAGTTGTACATTCTGCACTGGTTAAATGTTGTGAATGACTTTCTAGAGAAGGAGTAAATTCATTACATTACATTACATTACATTACATTACATTACATTACATTACATTACTTTACATTACATTAACCTATCCTGTAGCTCACAAGACTGAAAAACAAAGGCCCCCAAACTTAGAAAAAAAGCTGAAAGAGGGTGAGGAACTGAGTCTTAACAGTGACTAGGAACAAAGGGCTGCTTCTGATCAGAGTACTTTAAAAAAATTATCATATAGAAGTTTTAGATATCATCAGGCTTCAGAACATCATAGAAAAAAAAAAAAAACAGCAAAAGGCTATAGTTTAGGTGTCTAGGCTAACCAAGCACTGCTCTTAATACTCTGCCAACTATTTGGCTATTGTATGTTGATCAGATTGGAGTGTTGATTTATTTCTCTATGATGTATAATTCTAAACTGTTCAGATTTTTTTTTTTTTTTGGATAGGACAGAGAGAGATTAAGAGAGGAGTAGTAGGTCGATTGGGAGAGAGAGAGAGAGAGAGAAACAGAGAGAGAGAGAGAGAGTGAGAGAAAGACACTTGCAGACCGTTTCACCACTTGTGAAGCGAACCCCTTCTAGTGGGGAACCAGGGGCTCAAACCAGGATCCTTGTGAGGGTTCTTGTGCTTTGTAGTATGTGAGCTCAACCCAACGTGCCACCACCCCGAACCCTCAAATTACACTCTTTCTGTATTTCTTTATAGGGGGATTAATATTTTACAGTCAACAGTAAATAGTTCATACATGCATAACATTTCTCAGTTTTCCACACAACAATACAACCCCCACTAGGTCCTCTGCTGTCCTGTTCAGGACCTTAATTCTCCCCGCCCCCACCCACCCCAGAGTCTTTTACCTTGGTACAATACACCGACTTGAGTTCAAGTTCTGCTTAGTGTTTTCTCATCTGATCTTATGATTTTTTTAGAAAAAGTTCTGTTGGTGTTTAGCAGAGAGGGCAAATTATAATTAATTATTTCTTAGTCTTTCTATTAATTTTCATTATTTTTTTGGAAAATTACAAACATATTTGGTAGCATAAAATATGTTAAGAAGAATTTCCATGTATTAAGTAGTCACAGTTAATGTTTTCTTCATCAGTACTCTCATACACTTCCAGTAGGTCTTTTAAAAATTTACATTCATTTTATTTATTTTTGAGATAACCTTGGCTTACTACACTATACCTGTTTTAGAAGTACAATTTTATACCTCTTCAAAAATACTACTGGACTCATTTACCCTTGCAACTCACTCCCCCACCCCAATCCCTTTGGTAACCTAAGTTCTGCAAAGCCTGTCCAAAGGTTTTTCTCCATTTCAATGGGCTAGTTTTCCTTGCTAAATGTATAATGAATGGTCATTCATTATGTTCTACTTATATAAATTCCTTTATTATTGCTTGTAGGACCAGGCTAGTGATGATAAATTCTCTCAACTGCTGTTTCTCTTGGAGAAATCTTCATCACCCCTTCAAAACTGAGGGACCTAGATAAAACTATTAACATAATATTTTTCAGATTCCTTTATGCTATGAGATATAGCACTAGTATGATCCCTTTTAGTGAAGTAGTATTCCATTGTTTCAATATACCACATTATATTTACCCATCCATCAGTTGTTGGACATGTGGATTTTTTTCAGTTTATATTATAAATAATGCTGCTATGAATATTAACACATATACAGATCTCTTTTTGAATATATATTTTTCAATTCTCATAGGTGGAATCTAAAAGTGGAATTGTTGCGTCATAAATCTAAGTTTATTTTAACTTTTAAGAATTGCTAAGCCAGGAGTCGGGCGGTAGCACACAGCGGGTTAAGCGCAGGAGGTGCAAAGCACAAGGATTGGCATAAAGATCCCGGTTCAAGCCTCTGGCTCCCAACCTGCAGAAGAGTCGCTTCACAAGCGGTGAAGCAGGTCTGCAAGTGTCTTTCTCTCCCGCTCTCTCCATTTCTCTCTGTCCTATCCAACAACGATGACATCAGTAACTACAACGATAAAACAACAAGGGCAACAAAAGGGAATAAATAAGTAAATATTAAAAAAAAAATAAAAAAGGAATTGCTAAGCTATGTTCTAACATGGCTATACTTTCTAATATTCTCACTATCAATGGGCTAGCATTCCAATTTATATTTTCAGGTGCACTGGTGATATAGTGGTAAACACAGCTGCCTTCCAATGTATATTGTCATCAATACGTTTTATGCCTGTCTTTCTAAATTATATCCACTTTAGTTGGTATAAAATAACATCTCATTCTGATTTTAATTTGCTTTTCCCCATGATTTAATTATGTTGAGCATTGTTTCTTATGCTTAATAGTGATTTTTTACCTCCTTTTTTCTTTTTTCTTTTTTAATTTATGTTTCTTTTTATTACATAAACATCATTCCCACCACCAAAAGAATGTGTCCCATCCCACCCACCCCCGACCCCCCCACCCCCGCTGCCCCAGGAAGCCGAATGTCCACCCTCCCATTTTAACCTCCTTTAACATCTATTTTTTTTTTTTACAATTTTTATTGACTTACTTGCCTTTTTAATAAATAAATTAAAGAATTCTTTATATACACTGATAAAAATCCTTTATGAAATATACAATTTGTAAATCATAAATCCTTCAAATATTTTCTTCCAGTCTTTCTCTTTCTTTAGTGCTAGTTTTTTGAAGTGCAAAAGCTTTAAATTTTATTGAAGTTCAAATTATTGGGTTTTTATCTCTTTTGTATCAATTTGTCACATCTAAGAATGCTGACTAAATGAAATGTTCTTCTGGTTTTGTGTATGTCTTAAGCTTTTAAATTTAGGTTTTGATTCATTTTGAGTTATTTTTGTCTATGGAATGAGATAAGGATCTAAAATGTGTTTTCCTAACACATAACACCACGAACATTCTATATTACATAGAGTCCTAGCACTAGTTTGCTTACTACTATTTATGAGGGAAACTATTCTTTCCTCATTAAATAACTTTGGTACCTTTTTCAAAATCAACTGACAAAAACAGTAAGATTAATTTTCTAAAACCGCACTTCCATTTTATCTATCAGCATGTCAGTACTAGTCTTTTCCTTACTGCTCATTTATATAAAATTTTGGATCAGTTTGTTGATTTCTATATTTATGACTATTCACCTTGATACAACTATGAATACATTATTTTCTTAATTTCATCTTTTGCTGTTAGAATTACAATTTACTTTTAAATAATTCCATGTGTTTTTATTTATGGTTTGATAGTGATCTACAAGGTTGTAGTATTACAGGGGTATAATTTCATACCATGGCCACCACCAAAGATATGTGCCTCCACCCTCTAAATGTAGTGAAACCATCCCGTAGTGGACTTTCATCTCCTTCCTTATTTCACTAAGCAAAATTACCTCCAGTTCTATGTACTTTGTCCCAAGTGACACAATATTTTAAACAGCAGAATAATGTTCCACTGAGGTATATATCTCACCTCTTTATCCAGTTACCCATGATAATGCTTGTCTTTCATTCCTGATTTTTGTAGTATGTTGTCATCTCTCCTTTTTCCTTAGACAATTTAATTAAAGGTGTGTCAATGTTATTGTATTTTTCAAAAAATCAATGCTTTCTCTCATTGATTTTCATTATAAATTAATTGTTTTCTATTCACTAATTTCTATTCAGATAGTTATGGTTTCCTTCCTTCTTGAATTTTGACACAGGTTTACATCATATCAATTCTCGTTTCTTAATTGCATTGTAAGTGCTATTTCGTTGGGTGGATTTTAGGTATAGTTTGTTGTCATTTTCAGCCTAAAGGATCTTCTTTAGCATATCTTGTAATACATACTTACAAACAAAAGTAAATATAAAACTTGCAAAATATAAATGTCTTTAGTCTTTGTTTATCTTTTATTTTTAAATTTATTTTAATGAGAGAGATACAGAGATAAAGATAGAGACACCACTGTTCAGCTTTGGTTTAAAGTGATACTGGGGATTGAATTTGGGACCTCAGTGTCTCATGCATGAAAAACTTTTTGCATGACCATTATACCATCTCCCTTGCCCTAGTCTTTATTTACCTTTAAATAGCTTTATTTAACTTTTATTCTTGAAGATAATTTTTTCTAGATAATAAAATTCTCATTTCCTATTTCCACCCATTTGGTAACTTTTCCTGTAGAACTCTTAAGAATGTTATCTTTCTGCCTCTGACTTTAGTTAATTCTGGTGGGAAGTTAAGTGTTAACCATAACATTACCCTGTATATTAAGTCTTTTTGTTTTTTTGTAGCTCTCTGAATTTTTTCCCCATTGGCTTTGAAATTTTAACTATAATGTATTTATGTATTTTTTGTATTTATCACACACAAAGCTTGCTGATATTCACAAATGTACAGATTAAATATATCATATTTGACAAATTTCTCAGTCATTATTACTTTAAATATATGTTTTCTGCCATTTCTTCCTCTCCACATTTCTGATTAGTCACCTACTGGTATGCTTGATAATGCCTACCACATATTGAAAGCTCTCTTCCTTTTCATTTTTTTCTGTTCTTCAGATGAAATAGTTTCTACTGTCAAATTCACTGTTTTTTTTCCTTCTGCCACCCTGAATTTGATATCGAGTTCATACAGAATGTTTTTTGGTATTTTTTTTTAATTTCTGTACTTTTGACTCCAGAATTTTCATTCTATTTTAACAATTTTTGTATTTAAACACTTAGAGTAGTAATACTATTTTATTTGAAACATGCTTCTAGTTGTTCACACATACTATTTATCTTAAGTCTTTATTGAATTCAGCATGTGTCTCTTTCCTTAAACCAGTAGATAATTTCTATTGACTACATATTAACTGGGTATGGATAATACCACTGTTTATTAACATACTTCATATTTTTTCCTTAAAATTACCAATGTGCAGGGAGAAAGCCTGGTGGCTATGCAAAAGACTTTCATACTTGAAGCTCAGAGTTCCCTGTTTAATCCCTGGTCTCACAATAAGTCAGAGATGAGTTCTCTGGTCTCTCTCCCTCTCTCCCTCTCTCTCTCTCTTTCTCTCTCTCTCCCCTTTCTTCTACTTACTTACCTCTGTCTGTATCTCTCCCATAAAAAATAAATAAAGTATTAAAAATTAGCATTATGCATAAAGCATTACAACAAATGTGGTTTCTGATTTTCCCTCCTGTGAGTTGTTGCTCTTCTTGTTTTTATTTGTTTCCTATTTGGTGAGTCATTGTCTGTTTTTATGTAGTTTCTCTCCTTCATAGTGAATTTGCTGATGTCTCTAGTCAGTTTTGTAATTTATATGTTCAGCTTTCAGTTAAAACATACCACTGTCACTGTAATTTATAGTTTATATCTGATGATTGATCAGATGTTGTACTCATTCTTTATTCCACTGGGAGTATGGACCCAGGATCATTATGGGGTGAAGAAGGTGGAAGGTCTGGCTTCTTTCTGTATTTGCTTCCCAGCTGAACAGAAAAAGCAAGTAAGCCTATTTCAAGGGGCCTATGACCTTACGAGTTTTTGCCTGAGCCTGACATCTAATATGCAAGTAGACCCAGGTTATTGTTTGGGGAGATGGTATCACAGTTGAAAAAAGGATTAGAAAGCTGGATCAGGGAAGAGAGTAGCTCCCAAATATGGAAAAAGTATGTAAATACTGTTAACTGTAAACCAGGGATAAAGAATAGGAAAGTTTTCAAGGGAGAGGATGTGATATGCAGTTCTGGTAGTGGGAACTGTGTGGCACTGTACCCCTCTTATCCTATGACCTTGTCAATATTTCCATTTTACAAATATTTTTAAATGAAATACAAGATGAGGCAGAAATATAATTTTAAAAATTTTGGTGGCTGCATTCACAAAAAGTAAAAGGAAATAAATAGTTGAAATAAAAAAAAAGTTTTACTCAAAACACCATGCATCAGTAAGCCAGAAGATAATGTCGAAGGTTGGAGAAAGCATTCAAACTTCAGGCATATTTTCAGTTGGGTTCTCCCTTATGTCTTTGACTTCTCTAGTCTTTTTGGAATTCCATTTTACCAAAGATATTTTTTAGTTTATCAATAACCACTACTATAGTATCATTATCCAATTATACTTGTTAAATTTCTAGCTAACTTGACAATCTAATGACTACCCACAACCTGAACGGCAACTGAATTTCAGTTATCACCTAAATCCATACAAGTTGTTCATGTTTACTCTACCAAGTATGTCTCTTTCCATCAATAAAATGAGTTTTCATGACCTGTTCGAAGGATTTTACCAATACATTTTGGGAAGGGATGAAGAATAATATTCCCTGGAGTTCCAGTGGCACAATAGGGTAGCATGTGGTACTTATATAGTAGTGCAGGTGGAGAAGTAGTCCCAGATATAATACTAGATTCTCTTCATGCCTGTTGTATAGTCATAATATTTATAGGGCTCCTTTGTTATCAAAATATCCTATTAAATACTTTAATTTATGATCTCCTTATAAATACAGAAAACAACTTGTGAAATTCCTTCATCAAGTGAATCTTACCTAATTATTATCCTTGTAGTGCAAGAATTAGAGTCACATCTGCAAAGGTGTAGTTGGGGACAGGGGGTAAGTTAGAATGTTCAACCACAGAATTAAAGTTTCTATGCTGGTTAATATGTATAGGACATTCTTAATTGCTTGTCTCACTACATCTTTAGAAAGTCTACAAATTCAGCAGGAGAGGGTTAGTTTTGTTCATTAATCTGGAAAATCTTGAACTAGGTAGGAACATGAAAAATACAAGATAGGTGGCAGATGAAAATGAAGTTACCAAATTTCCACCTTGGAAATACAGAAGTGAGCCTTACTTTAAAGAGAGAGAATCTGCACCCTGTACAGTCTAGGGTGAGGGTGGGGGGGGTTGAACTGCATGGTACCTAGTAGATTTAGGGAATTCAGAAGTGGACTCAGCTGAAATAAACCTATATTATGCAACTGTGGAGATTATCTAGACTTAACTTCATATATACTCGATGATCTCTTTAAAAAGGTCCAAACACTTACCTATGTACTCCCTCACAGTTTGCTGTATTAGAGAGGTTATATCCCCTGAGGAGTATGCCAAAAAGATGAGCTCCTCAGGGAACTTAAATAACTCTTGTACACCAGAAATTTCCCATATAGAAACAGAAAGTAACATGCACTTGTAAAATGAATTTTGCTTCACATGATGATCCACAATAGAATTCCCTTGAGAATAGGTTCTCCAAGTGTGTGTAAATTATGAATAGATTTACAAAATTACTTCCATCACATAAAATGTGAAAAGCATGTAGTAATACTTGCAGGAATTTTCAAAATGTTTTGTTTCTACAAAGAGACTAATAAGGATCAGAAAAATCAGTAAAAGTCATGCAACAGAAATTCTGAATTTTGAGTGAATATTGTTTTACATTTATAATATATCAAATAAATAAGAATATTCACCAAGCTTAATCCCACTAAATGCCAGAGTAACTCACCTTTAACCTAGGAAACTGTAACATTAACTTGTACTGTTTCTATTTGGAAACCAAAAACTCTAACCCACAAGACAAAACACACAAACATCACAATAAGTCTGGTTGTGTAGTATGTGATGAAATACCGTCAATTTGTAATATTAAATTACCAATTAGACAATATTCAGCCCATCACTAAGAAGAAAATCAGGGCCTATACCTCTCATTTATCTATAAGAGCAGATAAAAATAAGCATTCAAATGTAGTATTTCTTATGCTATGTAATGATGTTTCTCTTGTTAATATCTCAGGTAGAGTAGGTGGACTTTTTATTTTTTATATTTTTATATTACTGAATTACACGATGACAGGGATTTGAATCCACACCATTCCCACCATCAGAGTTCTGAATCTTCACTCTCCCCACTGCAATCCACCACAGTTCCCCTAAAGTTTTAGACATGGGCCAACCATATTTTCTACAGCTATTTGTCCACATTTATGCATAGTTGCCCTTTTTTTCCCTGATTCAATCCTCTCTTTACCTCTAAACCACTCATGACATCATAACTATCTCCATATGTCCTTCTCTTTTTCCTTCTCTCTCTCTGGGTGCTGATGGAGTTGGAGGGCAGAGTGCTCTTATCTTCATATTATCACTTTTCCTCTACTGAGAGTATGGATCAAGGTTGTTTATGGGGAGCAGAAGGTAGGAGTTCTTGTTATGTAGCTGCTTCTCCCCCGAGCATGGACTTTGACAGGTTGATTCATACCCCCAGCCTGTTTCTATCTTTCCCTAGTGGACCAGAGCACTAGAGATGCGAGGGTCTAGGACACACTGGTGAGGTCATCTTCCCAGAAAAGTCGGGGTGGAGTCATGGTAACATCTGCAGCCTGGTGTCTGGAAGGTGGCATGACCAGATTTGAAGAGTTGCAAGACTGACTTCTCAGGCTGATATCTCAGGTTACAGTGGTGGACATTTTTGTTTCAACTGTGTTTTTGTTAGACTTTACAATTTCTATAAAAGATTTCAACTCAAGCTGCAATTTGATTACTATTTATGCTATTAATTAACAAATACATCTGTATTCCAAATGAATTCCAAAAACACACCTAAAATTCACTGTCATCCAGTAATAATCAAATGAATATATATATATATATATATAAATTGTTATTTATAAAAAAGAAACACTGACAAAAAACATAGGATAAGAGGGGTACAACTCCACACATTTCCCACCACCAGAACTCCCTATCCCATCCCCTCCACTGACAGCTTTCCTATTCTTTCTCCCTCTAGGAGTATGGACCAAGGGACATTATAGGTGCAGAAGGTGGAAGGTTTGGCTTCTGGAATTGCTTCCCCACTGAACATGGGCATTGACAGGTCAATCCATACTCCCAGCCAAAGGCATATTTTAAAGGAAGAATATCTATAGAAAATTGTATGAGATGAGTGCAGTAGCTCATTGAAGTTTTGTATTTAGATATAGTATAAGAACTTGTGTACCTGGTCTGAATCTAATAAAAACTAGAATAACATAGAAGGAAAAATCACTCATGTGGATAGTGCTACTTTGTCATGTGCACATCTCCATAACATTAAAGGAAGTTTTGGTGCTGTGGTTTCCTTCCTTTTGTTTCTATATCTCTCTATCTCTCCATCTTTCTGAAAACGTCAGCCCACAGTGGTGAAGACCCAGTTGGAAAAGAAAAAGACTTAGAGGGAGTCGGGCGGTGGCGCAGTGGGTTAAGCGCACGTGGCGCAAAGTGCAAGGACCAGTGTAAGGATCCCAGTTCGAGCCCCCGGCTCCCCACCTGCAGGGGAGTCGCTTCACAGACGGTGAAGCAGGTTTGCAGGTGTCTATCTTTCTCTCCCCCTCTCTGTCTTCCCCATCTCTCTCCATTTCTCTCTGCCCTATCCAACAGTGATGACATCAATAACAACAATAACTACAACAACAATGGAAACAACAAGGGCAACAAAAAAAAAAAAAAGACTTAGAATGCAAATGATGCATTAATATGATTTTATCAGCCTAAATGTTGAGGGTTACAATGGACCCAAACCTATAAGGTATTCTTGTTTTCTGGATCAGCAAGATTGTTCAGTGCTTGCATACTTGAGGAACCAGATTAGAATCCGGGTACCATATTACAACTTACTGCTCTATTGTCTTTTCCCCTCCAATTTCACCTCTCTCTGTTCTACTTATATAAAAGTTAATAAATAAATACATCATAAATTAGTTTTGTTTGTAATAAATTTAATATTAATCATGATGGTCATCATATAGTATAGATCATTTTATATACTAAGGGCTTCATATAAAGAGTTTTTTCTAATCTTGGCATTGGCAATGTATTTATTTAAAACACATGTCAAGAGGCAGATTTGGAATTTATTTAAGGTTCTTTATAGGATCTTTAAGTAGGTTTAACTTACCTTCTAAATGGAACTCTAGTGGTGGGGACCATGTGGAATTACACACCTGTTATTTTACAATCTTGTTAATCATTATTAAATCACTCTTAAAAATTTACTTCCTTTTTTATATTTTCCCTTTGTTTTTCCAGTTTAGTTTGGATTTGTCCATTTAAGAAACCATACTTCATTTATTATTTTCTAAGTTTTGTATTAGTTATTAGTCATCTGCATGACTATAAGATAATATAGGTATAGTTCCAGACCACACTTCCACCAAAATTCTGTGCCACTCCTCATCTGCCCTCTCAATAATAATCACCATGCATACTTCTCTCTCAAGGTCTTAAAGATGCAGTGGCTACTTTTTCCGTTACTTTCTTTCGCTTAACATCTCCAGTTCAGTCTATTTTGTCCTGAAGGATACAGTATCATCTTTTATAATTTTGTAGTATTATTCCATTCAGTGATACTACATGCAACATATATTTATCTTTCAAATCTTTATGTTCCTTTAAATCATCTTAATTTGTTTTTGAAATGAAAGATACTCAACTATTTCTCTGTCTTTTACTTTACCCTCTTATCTAAATTTACTATAGGATACCACAAAATTTGAAATATACTTTCAAAATGTCAAAGAAGATCATATAGAAACTGGACTTGACAAACTCATAGGATTTTGTGTTTATTTATTTTTAAAATTTTCTTCAATGTTAGTGCTACTCTGCCCAGATTTCTAAAGCAAAAAAAAAAAAAAAAAAAAGAATAATAAGAGTCTACGAATAATTTAAAAAGTAGGAAAGGACAATTTTGCTAAATTGCCTGAAAGTGATTCTTGATTATTGTGCAAGAATGAAACTATGAGAATCTATGGAGCTACACCAACTATTTTCAAATAATTAAAACATAGATGTAGAAGAATCACTATTGTGCAGCTTGTATCTTCACAAGAAAACCCAGTCCTAATGTGTACTTCTTTCCAGAAATCAGCCTTGCTTGTCCCAGTCTGCATTAGCAAGAGCAAAGGGTTTCTTTGAAAAATCTTCACAATGGTGCCAAAGAGAACACCTTTCTCTATGTCACACTAAATATACATATATACAACAGAGACCCACTACAACATATTTCTATAGTACTTCTTACAAAACATAATTAATTGCATTGATTTGTAGTTTTTTCTCTGGCTGCTACACTCTGCATGAATATTCATGAATGTGTTCTATGAATGGTCTTACCACATGAACTTTGTGTTTCTGTGATGAATGAAATAATGTGCTTTGAAGAGACCTGTCACAGGGATATGAGAAATTGTACCCATCTGTCAACAGTGGTACTATAATCCATCAGCTCCCCTCCCCATAAAGAACAAAAAGCACATAATATAGGTTAGCTGGGACAGTATAACGGTTTTATAAACTACTTTCATGTCTGAGGACCTGAGCTCCTAGGTTCAAACTCTAGCAACACCATAAACCAAAGTTGAGCAGAGTTCTAGGATAATGATGATGATGATGATGATGATGATGATGATAATTATGATGGTGACTATACAACATAGACAGTTCTCTTCAGGTAGACTAACCTTGAAACAGAAAAGGTGGAAAAGTAGGTACCTAGAAGGATCTTTTTCTGTAGGTAACAACTCCACATTGTAAGTCATATTTTCATGATACTAAAGAGTTTTCTTCCTAAGTACACTCATGAAGTGAATGCAAAGTATAATACTATTAATATTATTGTTTTTGTTGTAACTAAAATGAATTTAATTTGGATATTGCAAAGAAGAAGAAAAGTGATAATGAAATTTTAGTAAGTTCTGGAACAATGCAATGTTTAATGGAATATTTTGTCCTTAAATTTTCTTCATGGCTTCCACTAGCTGATAATTTTTATTCAGTTATCTCTCAATGAATTATTTGCAAAAGCATTATGTATAACAAATTTGGTACTAAATTTTCCTAACAATAAATTTACGCATTCCCATAGCAAAGAAAAAAGATGGAATGTACATGAAAATAAAAAATATATATACAAATGCCTTTAGCCTGAGCACCAAAGACAATCACCTACTGGTAATTTGCACTTATTATTTCTTTGAAATGTGAACAATTTTAATCTCAGTTGATTTCCCCCCTTCCTCCTACTTACATTCAGTTCTTACTATTTGACATGTACTTAAATATTTGAATATTTCAGTAGTAGTTACTTTCTACAAATTAATTTAGTAATAAAAGAAGTACTGTATTTCAAAAGTTTTCTGTTGATTAATGTGTATTCCTGCTACGTATTATTATTACATTAGTGAGTCTTTATCCAATCATGTTTTATGAAGATTACCTGTTACATATAATGAGTTATGACATTACAGAACTATTAGACCATTTATGTTTCATAATATGGAGGCTTGAAATGGGTTAACTAACCCATGGGGAAAAAAGAACAAATTCGATGTTAAAATGTAAAGCATTGCTTAGCAAGGCCAAAGACAAATTATTTTGACAACACTTATTTTTAATTTTACTACATTTACTAAAACAATGCTATATTGGTATGATAAACTGAGTATTATGCTTGTAAAGATAAAACACCATAAAAACCTGAATGCATGCATCTCATGAGTCAAATCCAGTTTAATCTGAGGAGCTACTCTCTTTCCATGAACTCTGTCATGTAGAATTGCATCATCTCCCAAAGCTCAAATTATCTCCAATTCATAAAGTTCTGTAAGAAAAACTACCATGAAGTGAGTTGCTCTATACTCACATAATTTTCTCCTCACTTTGGTTTAGTATGGAAACACATCATGCCAACATGTGCTTCATTAAGACCCTTGTTTTGATAAAATGGCAAGTTGGACTAATGGAGAAAATGAGTAGGGTATAACTTATTTACATTTGAGTAATACCTCACAGCTATGATGCCAAACAGGAAGCTTGTAGTGAGGTCAGGGAGAAATGGTGGCTAGAAAATGCTTTGAAGTTTGAAAATTGTAAGCACTACTTAATCAGTAATATTGCTTCTGAATCAAGATGGGATAATAGTTCCACAGTGATAGGTATTGTGGTTGATAACAAACATTCAATGCAGGCTTTAGAAATTGAAAGGGATATAAATTTCCAAAATATGGTAAATATTTTTGGCTATAATTTTAATCAGATATCAAATCTAAAATTCAGAAAAGATGGCTCTATGAAATAAAAGGCAAAGGACTCTGGGGAAAGAGGAAAAAGAACAGAAGGAAGGGACACTGGGATTCTGTTGTGTATCCTAGATGCCAATTAAGGGGAGATGAGAGGTTGTGCCTATATATTAAATAATGTAATTAATGTAATATAAACAACTCCCAATAAAGTAATAAAACAAAAAACTCTGCCTAAATAAAAAAATATCACTCTCCTACCTTAGTATTACCAAAGTTTACTAATATTCTCATTTAGCAGTAATGCTAACCTTGTATTAGCATTTGGATTTTTCCCATTTTGCATGATAATTAATTTGTGAATTGTTCTAAAAATCAGAGCAAGTACTTTAAGAAAAAAAGATTCAGAAAGCAATTTTTTTTTATTCTACAATTATAGTGGCCTGCACTAGTCCTATTTCCAATGTCTGGGCAGGGTCACCTTTCTATGAGACAAATCATCACTGGTAATGTTTCATAGATTAATGTGTATGACATTTGACTATAAAATGTTGTTTCAAATGGAATATTACAAAATTAAATACAAAAACTTAAGTGGCAATGGAGAAACAAATGGTAAAGGTACAATAATAGGAATCAAAGAGTAAAGATGGGGTCCATCTAAGAGTGGTGTAAGTTTTAATATATTTGCTTAAATACTGAACAAGAATATTGCCATATTTATATTTGCACTATAAGGAATATATCATTAGGATTTGTTATTTTGCATTTTTCTTTATTTGTATCTTATTTATGAACTAGGATGTTCCCTAAAATTATGTGATTTTTGATTTTCCATGCTATAATCTGTAATTACTAACATCATGCTGAATAAAAAATTTATTTTCAATAAATACTTGTTGATTGAATTTGTGGCATATATAAAGAATATGGTCCAGAGAAAATAATTTACAATATCAGGTGTTTATTTATGCAAATTGTACAAAAGAACAAATAAATAATTTAAAAAATCAAATAAAAAATAGCACCAAAGAAGGAAAACAGATTAGATTATGCTTAACTACACTGAAGCAATAAAATTAAAAAACTTCAACTCAAAGTAAATTAATGCAAATACATATTTAACACCTTTAGATAATTTGAAGAATTTCAGAGAAAAAAGAAAACATAATGATGATGTTGGGAAATTGTGAGGATGTGGTTGAGCTTGGCAGGGCTTGATCTGAGGACCACATCCATACCGTTAGCCTCTCTCTCTGCTGAGAGGTTGAGCAAGGAGGGACATGACTCCCCAAGATTTGTCTCATCAGACTTCCTGTCTCACAAAGCACCCTGCACTCCTGATACTATGGCCTGCTCCCTTATTATCTACATAATCATTGTTTTGCCTGAAACATCCCCACCCATCCATTCCATTCCTTTGATCTATCTTCTTTCTACCCTCAAGACCCGCCCTGCCTGCAGGGTATTATTAATCCTACCAGTTAAAACCCTCACAACAGTTGCTAAGGAAGTTCCTACTTTTCCCACCCCATTTTGCCTGCCTCTGCCCCTTTCCAAATCATGTCAAGCCATTTCTGTTTCTGACTTGCCACTTCTGGGTCTGCTTTTTAAAAGCCTTGGCTCTCTGATCAAGAAAGAATTGAACTGCCTCACCTCCATGAGCTTGGTTCCTGGGTCATCTCTCTCTAGCATCACTGAGTGAGTAGCAGCCCAGGCTGGCTCTGGTCGCGTTCTCTCTGACCCAGAGAGTACGCGCCCAGGAAGAGGCACCCCCATGCTAGCCTGGTAGACATACATCACAAAAGTAGTTTTCCCCTGTATCACATAATTTCTATCATAATATATGGAAAAAATAAAATATGACTATAAATCCAAATATCCTCATCATGCAGAATATAAACAAACTATATGACCCAGTTCTAAGAATTGAATTTACTGAGATAATATCAAGTTTTACTGAGAGCATAGATTAGAAAATAAACACTATTACTTCAGATGCAAAATCTGGTCATTTTAATTTTAAGTAACAATTTTTAATTATTGGTTTTTAATGATTTGTTTCACGACAGAGAGAAAAACAAAAGTAGCCAGTGTACAGCGCAAGCATAAACAGTGTCAGAATTTACATGTATGCAAGATCTTTAAGCCACTTCCTCAGTCATACAATTAACTTTTAAAATTCACATGTATATGTGGCATATATACAATTTGATTATTAAAAAGTCTTCAGCAGCCATGAAGTTAGCTCAGAGATAGAATGCAGGATTAGCATGTAAAAGGTCCAGAGTTCAATATCTGGCACTGCATATGCCAGAGTGGTACTTTGGTTCTCTCTTGCTCTTCCTTAATCACTGCCTCTTGTGAATAAACAGTAGTGATGTTAGGTGGTAACACAACTGGTTAAGTGCATGTATTACCACACATAACGATCCAGGTTCAAGACCATGGTCCTCACTGGCAGGGGGAAATTTCACAAGTGGTGAAGCAGTGCTGTAGGTGTCTCTCTTTCCCTTTCACCCCTCCCTTTCAATTTATTCCTTGTTCTAACAAATAAATAAAGTTAAAAAATACTAAAAACCAAAACATCCTGAAGATTGGTCAGAACTCTAGTAATGGATCTGCCTTATGACCTTGCAAGCAGTCTCCTGGGAATTTATCCAGCAAAAACAGAAAATATCAGTCCAAAAAGATCTCTGCACACCTATGTTCATAGCAGTGGAAATTGTAATAGCACAAATTTGGATTGCAACCTAGATGCCCAACAACAGATAAATGGTTGAGAAAGTTGTGATATAATAAAGTACTATGCAGCTATTAGAAAAGATGAGTATTCCTTTGCAATACTGTGTTCAAAAGTTGAAGGTGTCTTTTTCAGTGAGACAGACCAGAAAGAGAAAGACAAATACCAAATGATCTCACTTACAGGCGGAACTTAAGAAAAAAAAAGACAGCCCCCACATCTATGGACATCTAATCTTTGATAAGGGAGCCCAAAGTATTAAATGGAGGAAGGAGGCTATCTTCAATAAATGGTGCTGGGAGAACTGGGTTAAACATGCAGAACAATAAAACTGAACCACCTTATCTCACCAGAAACAAAAATCAACTCCAAATGGATCATGTATGTTAGACCAGAATCTATACAAATACTTAGAGGAAAACATTGGTGGAACACTTTACCACCTAAACCTCAAGGACATCTTTTATGAAACAAACCCAACGGCAAGGAAGACTAAAGCAGAAACAAACCAGTGGGACTACATCAAACTGAAAAGCTTCTGCACATCCAAAGAAACTATTAAACAAACAAAAAGACCCCTCACAGAATGGGAGAAGATCTTCACATGCCATACATCAGACAAGAGACTAATCACCAAAATATACAAAGAGCTCAGCAAACTTTGCAAAAAAAAAAAAAAAAAAGGAAATGACCCCATTCAAAAATGGGTAGAGGATATGAACAAAACATTCACTACAGAGGAGATCCAAAAGGCTAACAAACATATGAAAAATTGCTCCGGGTCGCTGATTGTCAGAGAAATGCAAATTAAGACAACACTGAGAATTACATCATAAGAATGACATACATCAAAAAGGGCAGCAGCAACAAATGCTGGAGAGGCTGTGGGAACAGAGGAACCCTTCTGCACTGCTGATGGGAATGTAAATTGGTGCAGCCTCTCTGGAGAGCTGTCTGGAGAACTCTCACAAGGCTAGACATGGACCTTCCATATGACCCAGTAATTCTGCTCTTGGGGATATACCCCAAGGACTCCCTAACACCCAACCAAAAAGATATGTGCACACCTATGTTCATAGCAGCACAATTCATAATAGCTAAAACCTGGAAGCAACCCAGGTGCCAAACAACAGATGAGTGGCTGAGAAAGCTGTGGTATATATACACAATGGAATACTATGCAGCTATCAAGAACAATGAACCCACCTTCTCTGACCCATCGTGGATTTAGCTATAAGAAACTATGTTAAGTGAGCTAAGTCAGAAAGATAAAGATGAGTATGGGATGATCCCACTCATAAACAGAAGTAGAGAAAGAAGAACAGAAAGGAAAATTCAAAGCAGGAGTTGACTGAATTGGGAGTAGGGCATCAAAGAAAAAACCCTGGGTGGAGGGTGAGGGTGAATGTTCAGCTTCATGGGGTGGGGGGGTGAGATCAGGGGAGGGGATGCAACACAGTCTTTTGGTGGTGGGAATGCTGTTTATGTACACTCCTATCAATTTGTGGTCATATAAATCACTAATATGAGAGGGGAAAATTGATTGAATATCTCAAACTTTTTAACACACAGACTGAGTCTTTTTAATACACAGGCTGAGTCTTTGATATGTTGACTCTTTTAAAAGCTTAGTCCAGGCAGAACAAAAACAACTGGTGGCATAGCCATATGCAAACAATGTCAAAGGACATGAAATATGGTGAGGGTGTATATGATATAGCAAATCCTAACAACGGGATTCTTCAAAGTTAACCCAATTGCCAAACAATGTGATTATTGCAATAGCTATCTATTGTCTTCTTAAGACAACAAGAATCTGCCACTTCGTCTATAGAGCCTATATTCCTCCCAATCCTGGAACCTCTGGGGTGGGGCTCAATTCCCTGCATGCTTCTCTCAAGTCAGGCCAAATGATATTGCATCTGCTGATTCCAACCTAATCAATGCAACAAGTACCATCTCAGAATGCTTCACCTCAGACTGTGTACAGAGATATCAGGCATGGACTGCCAACCCTTCACCCTCATCACTCGGGTGAGACCTTTCCTTTCATGGTATTCTCTAATTCCATTCCAGGAGGTTCACTTCCTAACAAAGTCCCAAAACCTAGATATAGGCCAGGTCCAGTAAGATAGAGCATATGTTCACATGTATCTACAAATTAGGGCAAAATATATACCTGAAAGCAAAAATACACAATAGTCTATAGTGAGTCAGTATCAAGTTTATAATGAAACAGTGTCTACTTAGACTTAGATACCCTCCTCACCTACTTCCTATTACAGTTCTCTCACTAACTCCAAAGCTAACCTTAGCAAAGCAAGGACTGCAAAAGCTGAATAAGGGCAAGAGATGGGCATACTTTAACAATGACTCTTTAGTCACTATCAGGCCATTCCACCAGCTGGGGCCCTAATTGGGGAGTCCTGAGTCTCCCAAACATACTGGATGGGCCTAGACCTCAAATAAATCCCTCTTTCCATTGTTTCCAGTCATCTCTATCAGGAACAACAAAATAGACCCCTTTGTGGGCACCCCATAGGACCTTGCCCTCAACCTGGATCAACAATGGTAGAGAATGTTCCATCCTCTGAAGGGAGGATGGACAACATACTCTATAATACACCTGAGGAAGATGGGTCGATACTGGGCAGCATGGAATGTTCCTAATCATGACCACAGAATCTGAGCTCATATCTAGAGTGATGTAGAGATGACACAGGCTCCTAAGCTAATTATGGGTCCCAGATCACATCAAATTGATGGGGTTTACAATAATATTTATACCCCTTTCCCATATTAGGGAGCTACTCTCTTCCCTGATCCAGCTTTCTGGTCCTTTTTCCCAGCTATGACAGCATCTCCCCAGACAATAATTAGGATTCACCTGCATATCAGATTTCAGGCTCAGGAAAAAAAAAAAAAAACCACAAACAACAACAACAAAACACTAGTATAGCTACAGACCCTTTGAAATATAACTAAAATATGCCTACTAGCTATCTACAAAATGGAGGACCTCCCCCCCAATACTTCACCTTCACTATTCCAGCCTTAAGTCCATAATTGTCCAACAGTTTGTTTGGCTTTGTATATTAACTCTCTTTTCAGCCACCAGGTTCCAGATGCTAATAGGATATGACCAGACTTCCCTGGACAGACAACCCCACCAACATGTCTTGGAGCTCCCCTTCCCCAGAGTCCTTCCCCACTAGGGAAAGAGAGAGACAGGATGGGAGTATGGACTGACCTTTCAATGTCCATGTTCAGTGGGGAAGCAATTACAGAAGCCAGACCAGCCAGACCTTCAACCTTCTGCATCCCACAATGATCTTGGATCCATACTCCCAGAGGGTTAAAGAGTATGAAAGCTATCAGGGGAGGGGTTGGTATATGGAGGTCTGGTGGTGGGAACTGTGTGAAGCTGTACCCTTTTTATCCTATAGTTTTGTCAATGTTTCCTTTTTATAAATAAAAAAGAAAAAAAAAGAAAAAAGACAGTGAGGGGTTATACAAAATGAAGCTTATGTAACAAAGCAAAGGGCTGGGGAATGAGGAAAGGGGGCAAAATGAAGGAACAGGGGTCTTGGTATGCTTCTTAGACAACAAGCAGGAGGAGATCAGGAGATATGTCTATGTGTTAAAGACTATACTGTACATTTGGGGAGACAGCATAATAGTTATGCAAAAGACTTCCATGCCTGAGGCTCTGAAGTCCCAGGATCAATCCCAAGCATCACCATAAGCCACAGCTGAGCAGTACTCTGCTCTTTCTCTCTGTATCTTTCTCTCTGTGTCTTCCTCTCTCTATCTCTATCTCTCTCTCTCTCTCTCTCTCTCTCTCTTTCTCTCTCTCTCTCACACACACACAAAGTAAAATAAGAAATTAAAAAATACAAATGATAAATATTTATATAGACTATACTGTAAACCATTCATCCCCCAAATAAGAAAATTTTAAAAGAACGTCAAGTGTTATAAAACTATCATAAATGTAAAGCTTTTTAATAAGGTGTGGAGAATTTAATAATAGGATATCAAGTAATAAAATTTCATAACTGAATTATGTTCTGAATGATCCTGTAATATTTTTAAAGGAAGGGACTATACATCTGAATTCCAGTGACTACTAAAAAAATTCTGGCACACAGAAAATGCTGAACAAATTTAGGTTTGGATATGACTGAAAAAGACTTCACAAGAAATTCTGTGTATGTAATTTGTAGTTTGATAACATATGCAAAAAAAAAAGAAAAGTGCTGCAAATTCATTCCTAGTAGCAAATGTAAGGTTAGAAAACAGTATTCTAATCCACTACACTAACAAAACAAGGGATATGCTTTAAACCAAGAAATAATACCCATATTAACTAAGAAAAAACTAGAGATATTAGCATACATAATAAAGAATAGAAAGTTTCCTTCTTATTACCATGATTATTTGGCTATTAGGGAATTCTAGTTAATAAAGTAAGATATTAAACAGAAGTAAGAGAAGAAAAATATTAAATTATTACAGATAATCTAAATATCTTGAAAATTTAAGACAGCTTGTAGGAAATTATTACAGTGATTTAAACTTCAACAGCTAAATATAAAAAGTAAACTATATTTTTATAAAATAATTAGAAATACATGAAAACATAAGGATAACATAAACACAGCATACCTATATTTTTATCAGAAATTTGATATCCTATGTGAAGAAAGTACATAATTTATTTATGTAACATATTATGTAACATTACATGAATAAAAGCATACTATAAATATGCTTTTATTAAAATATAAAACAGTATTACAAAGATACATATACTACTGATAATTTATAACTTTAATAAAACTCATGCAGCAGTCTTATAAATTCAGTGCAGCAAACTAATTGTGAAGTTTAACTTGATGACAATAGCCAAAATATTATTGAAAAAAAGAAAAATAACACATTTGATTCAACATGTGTGTAAACTTACTATGAAGCTCTGGTGAAACAGGAGCCAATGAAGAAACTGAGGGGTGAGTCTAAAAATGGATCCTAATATAGATAACAATTGGTAAGTAGTATAGTTGGTACCAAAATCAGTGCCAAATGATGGGACAATTGGTTAACTATTGAAAACCAAATTAAGTAAGACATTTATTTACTATCTTAGATTAAAATAAGTGCTGTAAGGGATACAGAGATAAAAACCATAATAAAAGCATGATGATACTAGAATATTCACCAGACTTCAAGCTTTTTAAAGAAGATAAAAGTACAAGTCACAATCATAGAGGACAAATGCAATATAATTGACCATACAAATATATATATATATATATATATATACACACACACACATGTGTATGTATGTATTCTAAGACACATATGAAAATGTATACATATGGAAGATAGCAAAATAGATCACTTGGATAGTATCTTGTTTCACTACAATCCATGTTCAACTCTTGCCCCACCTCACTGAGGCAAGCTTTGTACTATATTTTCTTCTATTCTCTCTGCCTTGAGGAAAGGAGAGAGAGAAAATAAAGAAACTTTATATATATGGATGAATGATTCAATACCAAGGAAGTAACCTTCAACAAACTATCACAGACAGTAAATAACGTGACTGATTTTTACATCCTTTTGCCTGGATCGCCAACCACACTGAGTATTCTGAGAGTAACCATTGATAGGATTTGGATTTTACATTCATGCTTAGAAAAAGAGCTACTTCTACTTAACCCTCCTCACCTACTTCTTATTACACTTTCCTCAGTCACTACAAAGCTAACCTTATCAAAGTAAGGACTACAAAAGCTGAGTAAGGGCAAGAGGCTGGCATACTTTAATGATGACTTTTTACTCACTATCAGGCTATTCCACCAGCTGGGGCCCTATTTGGGGAGTCCTGGGATCACAACAAAAACGTAATGAGTCTAGACCTCAAATAGATCCCTCTCTCCATTATCACTGGCAATCTCCATCAGGAACAATATAATGGACCCCTTTGGGGCCCCCCATAGGACCTTGCCCTCAATGTGGATCAACAATGGTAGAGAATGTTCCATCCTCTGAAAGGAGGTTGGGTAACATACTCTATCTACCATCTGAAGAAGATGGGTCCTGAAATTGATGCAACTCAGTGTTTCTGCTGATAACCACAGAATGCAAGTTTGGACCTACAGGGATGTAGAGGTTACATAGGCTCCTATGCTGACTATGGGCCCCAAATAAAATCGATGGGGATTACAGTCAACAATATTTATACACTTTCCCCATATTTGGGAGCTACTCTCTGCCCTGATGCAGCTTTCTAGTCCTTTTTCCAGTCATGACATCATCTCCCCAGACAATAACCTGGATCCACCTGCATATCAGATGCCAGGTTCAGGAAAAAACTAATAAAGACATGGGCTCTTTGGAATATACCTAAAATAGACCTACAAGCTATTTATAAAATGGAGACCCCAAATCTTCATCTGCAATATTCCAGCCTTTAGGTTCATGACTAATTAACAATTGGTATTGCTTCATATGTTAACTCTTTTTCAGCCACCAAGTTCCAGATGTTACCATGATGCTAACCAGACTTCCCTGGACAGATGACCCCACCAATGTGTCTTGGAGCTCCACTTCCTCAGAGCTCTGCCCCACTAGGGAAAGTGAGAGACAGGCTGGGAGTATGGCTCGAAATGCCAACACCCATGTTCAGCAGGGAAGCAATTACAGAAGCCAGACCTTCCACCTTCTACACCCCGTAATGACCCTGGGTCCATGCTCCCAGAGAGTTAAAGCTATCAGGAAAGGGGATGAGATACAGAGTTCTGGTGGTGGAAATTGTACCCCTCTTTCCTATGGTCTTGTCATTGTTTCCATTTTATAAATAAATAAATAAATTTAAAAAATAAATAAAATAAAAATAGAGAGCTGCCAAAGTCAAGACATGCAATAACCTTCTAAGTAAGTTTATTGGCTCCATATTGTGTTTGAAGGCACACCCCTTCCAAAGTCTGCACTCACCATCTGCTACTCAACTGCAGAATAATGTGCTCAAGTCTAGTGTTGCTTGGCATAGGCAAAGTCAGTCAATGTCCAATTCCATTCAGACATGTGCACCATAACAGGAACCTTATGACACAATCCTCAACATCAATGCAGCACTTTCAAGGCCTGCTGTACATCAATCATATATATGACCGTCAAGCTGATGAAAATACTCTAAGCCAAATCTTAAACACCTACTGTGCATGGATCTTTCCAGTTTGCCTGCAGCTCACCTTTTATTAAGATGATAGCTTTGGCCTAGTCTTCCATGCCAAAATAAGTCCATGGAGTCACTCTGGCAAGAAGAAGGGTCTATATCAATGTCAACAAACAAGTTCCTTGCTGTCGACCCTACCATCTGTCCTTCTGCTCCCCACCTACCTTACTATGTGGACCTTGATGAATGGGATTCTAATGGTCCAAGATTCTAGTCTAGCCAGGCTTTGCAGATGGGGTCAATATGATTGCCCTCTGGCCAAACACCCTGGGTGACAAGACTGAAGAGTTACCTAAAGAATACCTTCTAAGAATTTTAATGTCAGAAATAAAGCAAATTATGGATTCCCTATTAGTGTTTCAAATATTTGTGAGAAAAGGTGGTCTTCAGTGATTACAGTGAACATAATTTACCTTTTAATTCTCTGATGATGTTAGAATTGCTATAGAATAAATTCAAGTTCAACACTGTGAGTAAGGAAACTGGAAGTAAATGAAGAAAATCAGAAATGAGATTATGCTAAGTAGTTTTGAGAGAAATCATTGAGACAATTTTCAGAAATATGTAGAAGTAAAGCTTGATAGGGTAATATTAATAGAGAAGCTGAACATTTCATTGTGCATCAGACATAACAATATTAAAGGATATTGTACTTGCTAAATAGAGAATAATAGCTTCCAGACCCACTTTTTAGAAGTTGTATAATATAGACGATACAAACTTCATGGTAGAGCAGTATAATTTTATATATCTAACTATGAATAGTTTCTGAAGAAATCAAG
The DNA here is from genome assembly GCF_950295315.1 of Erinaceus europaeus. Classification (NCBI taxonomy): domain Eukaryota; kingdom Metazoa; phylum Chordata; class Mammalia; order Eulipotyphla; family Erinaceidae; genus Erinaceus; species Erinaceus europaeus. Next base: position 87,997,142 of record NC_080170.1, on the reverse strand, counting down.
TGTTTGATCTTTAAAAGACATACAAATCAATATTGACCTAAAAGTCATAACTTTTGTGAGTTTAATGACAAATCCTTTGAATTAAGTCATTAAAATTCACTTTAAACATAATGCCATATGAAAAAAAAAAACTTAGGAATTGTCCAAATCAATCCATGCCCAGCTCAGTTTAATAAGGTGTTGCAAGGATAGGCCATTAGGTTTTGCGCAAAGGAAGGTAGATGTAGTTCTAGAATGATCAGTGGATTTTTCAAAAGTAAAACAGGCAAAAATCCTATACCACATTAAAAGCTAGCATCATATGAAACTCTAGATAAATTCAATAAGTGATTATGCTAAGGGGGGATTTTACTACACAAATGCAATAATGGGTAAGAAAATATCATACACAATAAAACACCTTACATAAAATTAATTTTATAACTGTATACCATGATATAAAAATTATATTGTTATTTAAATATGCACACACTGAATTTATATATATTTGCATATCACCATAAACAAAATGATATTTATCACAGTACTTTGTACATAGTAAGCACTTACTAAAAATGTTGCAGAATTGAATAGAGTTTAATTGAAAAAAGAAATATGAGACTTCCAATAGTAGATGTCAGTTTTTTTCACAATCATGAGGAAAAGTTTAATAAGTTATAGTACTATGTCAGTTTTCTTTGATATAATACATCAATATGGTAAGTTCCTTCTATATCAGAAGAAACTAAAAAGCATGATAATTTTCAAGTGCTAGATATCTACAAATTTCTAGCATTCTTTAAACCTGTAAGATTAGACTAAATGTAATGTAATTCTACATAAGCCCTGAATTTACAATGTTTTGAACTAATCATCTGGATAATCTCTTTGAGTTTTCCGAAAATATGCTCCCATCCCATTTTCTATGGGAATTCTCCCACTGATTAACACAGAGAATGAGAATTTGGCCTGTACTCTATAGGCACCATTGAAATGTGGCCACCTGAGGCATGTAGGGAGGGCATCCAGCTGGCACACCACATGTTGCCCTGGAGTAGTATACAATGAGAGGGATATTTTGGCTAAGAATACCTGTACAATCTCTACAAAGGCCTGATTATAAAAAAGGACTTCAGTATTATCATTGTCTCTTGAGTCTAATATGAGCCAGGGAAACTTCTGCTCCTAAGTTTATATATTTTCCATAAAAAAGCACTTATAAGACAAATCAAAGAACACAAGGCCATTGATACTAAAATTTGAGTATTATACACAGCATTATATAAATAACTGGTGGACATTTGTTTTAGCTTCACAAATACTTTAAAAATAGATGCAAAAGCACACTATAGATGAGATCATAATAAACTCTGCAATATAAAGGAATCAAAAACAGAATAAAAATTTATGTATCATGCAATTTTTAGATTATATATCATAAAATTATATTTCTATAGTACTATTTTAAAGAGATATGCAGATTTGATTATTATTTTTATTTGCATAAAAAGTCATGTATTTGAACTATGCCAATGAAACAATTTAGCCAACTTTGAATCTATTTTTTTCAAAACACCATACGTGATTAGAACACATAATGCACCAGATATTTTTTTTTGCCAATTTTTGTTTTAAAACTAAAGCTGTTTTGTATTACATAAGCATAAAATCAGAATTTCAAAACCTAGAAATATATTTAGGGGTGAATTTTGAAATAAGTTCATTTGACTCTTTGCTAGACCAACTTTGAGTGCCAGGGACATTTTTGTAAAATTCCATTGGGATAAATAGGGTAGCTAGGAAACGCTTCTCATAATGAAAAAGGAAGTGTATGCATTATTTTCAAGTTTTGTTTAGCGTTTTCTTTTTAAAAAATGATTTGGTTGCATTTACATACAATATAAGTATAAATATTAAAGGATGTGTGATGTCACCAAATATGAGAAACAATTACAGCTTGAGTTTGAATTTGTATTTATGTGTCATTTTGCCTATGAATCCCAAAAATCAAAGGAGAAGTTTGATATGAAACACATCCTGGAAATGAAAGACAGATTTAATCTATCAATTTAGCCAGCTGATAGTATTTCCAAGACAGAGTTTGACAGTAAGTGAAACAAACAAACATAATGGCTTAACTATGCCACTTCAGCCACAAGAGCTGTCATTCAAGAGACTTTGATTTTGTATCACTAACTCAGAGCTACATGAGTAGGAATTCTTATTTTTCAAGAAATTTTGGTCACAACTTATCCGCACAAATGAAACCAGTATGTGTGTGGACACACACACACATCTGTGGAAACTTTTAATTTGTCGTACGGAAATTTATTTGAAATTACTTAAAATATTATATTCATCAGCTTAACTTCTTCTCCTTTTCCATAAAAGCACTGGAAAGTCACAATGATCTCAGTGTTCCTAAGACTAATGAGTTCTAATTTATGGAAAGAAGAAGCTCAGAGAGAAAGAGTATTGCCAGAGGATCATTTTGTAGGCCCAGTAAATATATTCAGTGAAGACACTTGTAATTTTAATAAAACCATAAAAGTTACCATCATATTTTTCACTAGCCTATCATCTTACTTAATGTGAAATATTAAGGGTAAGATTTTTACTGCTTGCTAAAATAACTAAGTATATATATTTAAATTAAGCAGATTTGTAATTTATAACAAATAAGGTCGGGGATATCTCTTGCCATTGTTTTCAGAAAGTTAGGGACATCACAAGCCTTACTAGCCGGATGGCTATTGAAGTCCTAAATAGCCTGGGGAATAGAAATATTGAAGTTGGCCCCTGCTTTGGCCTCTACTCACAAAAAAACAGAGTGCCAATGCCAGCACTGCTGGTAGCTGATCATCATACCTAAATATTGATTCATCTAAAACTTGTATTTTGAGATTTTCTACACTGTAGAATTACTGGTGGAAAGTCACTTCTCTTTGATATAAACTGCATGCAATAAAGAAGGAGGCAGCCCCACACAATAAATGTGTAGGGAATGGTTTTCCACCTCTGCATGTTGCAGAAAATCCCACTGAGTTAAGTAGGGTTCTACCAAGGCCACTTAAACATATTAGCCTATTATGCTCAACATTTCTTTATTGTTCTCAAAAAGCTAATGAAATGTTCCAGTGTACTGTTTATGCTGTTGTACTTTTAAGGCCATTTTAAAAGTGATGTTTCTCTCATAACTCCAGAAGGGGGTTCCACTTCCTAGAAATATTTAGTAGGCCATGCAGAGACCATGCAGTCTCATTCAGACTGCTTAGTTGCACAACTGGAGAACAAAAAAAAAATCCTAAAGATAATTACTTTAGAGTTTCATTATGAGTTTTAACATAATTACAAAGTTATATGAATTACAAAGCTGGCCAGCATATGCATCCTGTACTAAGTAGGTTTAAATATTGTGTACTCTCTACTCCTAGATAACACTGATTTATAAATTCAGTATATTGGTTCACATATCAATGTAAAATTAAATGACATATTCTTTCTCCATGTTCTGATGGATTCCTATCCCTGTTCATATTTTCAATTATTGCATTTAATCTATTACTGAAACTCAACATACAAAACTCAACATATAAAATGAAACCCAACTAGCTATCATCCCTGCCATATTTCTCCATCTATAAGGAATCACACTTGTTTATCTTGATTTTGTACAACTAATGTTTTATGCTTTCTATTCTAAATCCAACAGTTTTCACAGAAGAAGAAAAGTAAGTGACAGGGGACAAATTTAACATTAAGTTCTTAAATTTTCATCAAAATCAAAATTAATCAAAAACTTCTCCCCAGAGGGGGAGAAGTGTTAGGGGAAGATGACTGGAGAGCTCTGAACTCCAATTCCATCGGGATCACAGAAGAGAAGAGAAAGAAAAGAAAAACATTCAGAAATCATAACAGGTATAGGTGTGACTTATAAAGGAGGAGAAGGCAGGACCATAGAAAAAATGAGCAAACAGATATAAATATAGACAATCAGTCTTCTTCTTCTTCTTCTTCTTCTTCTTCTTCTTCTTCTTCTTCTTCTTCTTCTTCTTCTTCTTCTTCTTCTTCTTCCTCCTCCTCCTCCTCCTCCTCCTCCTCCTTCCTCCTCCTCCTTCCTCCTCCTCCTTCCTCCTCCTCCTTCTCCTTCCTCCTCCTCCTTCTCCTTCCTCCTCCTCCTTCCTCCTCCTCCTCCTCCTCCTCCTCCTCTTCTTCTTCTTCTACTAGCGTTTGCCCTTCTTCCGTAGCCAGTCAACAGCGTCAGGTTGAGCCTGATGTAAAGTTTCGAGACCTCCTTTGAATCTGGAGAGGTGGAAGTCGTTGACTATGTGGGTCATAGTCTGTCTGTAGCCGCAGGGGGCAGTTCGGGTCGTCTCTGGCTCCCCAGCGATGGAACATAGCGGCGCTCCGGCCATGGCCTGTTCCATAGCGATTGAGGAGGGCCCAGTCATAACGTGCTAGGTCAAAGCCGGGTTGACGCTTGCAGGGGTCTGTGATGAGGTGTTTGTTCTTTACCTCAGCTGACTGCCAACTCTGTTTCCAAGAATCAGTCTTAGAAATGATAGTCAACCCACATCTGTGACCTTGGGAGAACTACTGCAGTTTCCAATGGAGGAAATGGTTACACAGAACACTAGTGGTGGGAATGGTGTGTGTAGAATTATAACATTGATACCCAATAATTTTGTAAATCAAAATTCAATCACTAATAAAGAAAGTAAGAATTTTCCTTAAAAAGTCAAAATTAAGCCACTGTGGCTGAGTTTCCATATATAGCCACCCCACATACTAGACATTATCAATAAAATGAATAAAGGGTTGGATAATACTGTCACATATGGTAAGATTTAGTTCAAAACAAAAACTAAGATGTGATAATGAATGGAGAAATAAAAGAAATTTCATTTCTTTATGATAATTCTTGGCAAATAACAATTTCTTATATAATCACTCTTAATTAGAAAAACAAGTTGAGAAATCTTGAAGTGTTCTTTATTGTTTTTATTTTCAGGAAATCAGACTCAAACCTAAAATGGTACATAATAGAGTTCATATCTCTGACCCCTACTGGATAATCCTAAGAATGTTGTATTCTCTTTTATAAAAGTTAAAATTAGACATAATATTCAATACAAGTGCTACACTTAATGGCAATTATATCCTATGTGTCTTATTTGCATTCATTCATGCAGTCCTTGCATCAACACTGGGAGGTAAGTATTGCTAAAATATTGATATAATTCAGAAGTATATAATCTTACATAAAGTAGATTATAAATCATGCTAGAATATAATAACTCCTAAGCCTTCCCATTTTTTTTTCAGTGTGCAAAGTTAACACAGTGTGGCAGGAATAAAATCGATTCATAAAGCGATCATGCTTTTGTATTCTCCCTAGTGCTAACCATAGAATAGCATGCATAGTCTTCCATATATAAAAGTAGAAATCTAAAAGAGATGAATTTAGAAAACATACATTTTTAAGTGTAAAAACAAATTCATGAAGTTCTAGAAGCTGAAAGTCCAATAACCATTGAGCATGAAATTGTCTGGACTAAATTAAGAAATCTTTACTAGGCTGGATTTATAGCACTGTGACCACTTACCACTAGAGTGGACATAAAGGACCCATATTATATTCTTGAATTTGTTACTGTTCAATCATCTTGAGCAACTGACTTAACATTTAGAAGCATAACAGAAAGTATACTACCTATAGAAGTAAGACAGTTACAAAGGAAAATTAAGGCAAACCCAAAGTTTGCTTGAAATATCTTTACATACATATTAAAGTCTTGGATGTGGGTTCCATGATGGAATCCAAGTTGTGATAAAATAGAATGTGTGTTCTAAGCCATATTTGGTTTTCTTTCTAGAGGATGACAACTCATAAAAGCCCAAGAGCACCCTCTAGTGAAATTTCTAGAGTAGGTCACAGGGCTGGCTCTTGACCTTGACTCATCCTGTCAGATGACCTTTGTTCACCCAAAATATAGAAGCTAAAGTTTTGGTATTTAGTTATGTAGTCAAATAATTTTACACTTCACAGAGAAAGTAGTATATTTGCTGAGCATTTCTAATGGTAGAAATGCTTAATTGCTAGAATTCTTACTTTGCAAAATTGTCATCAGGAAGCCCTGCTTCCATACTGCAAGATTGACTTTGAACTCGGCATGCTCCCTTGACTACCATGAGCAACTCTGGGAAGAAACAGTGAATATATATGCCACAATATCTCCCACCACAATTGTGAAAACACTCACTAGTCTACCTGGACGTGGTAATAGCAACATCTAAAAGCATTCCAATAACAGGTTTAATCATATGAGTCAGAAATGACTAGTTAGTTTTAATTATGTCAATTATAATAGTTTAGATTAAATTATATAGTGAAAGGGCATTCTATTTCTTATACATACTAATTTTATCCTCAAATACAATTCACACAAAACTGTCAGACCTATCAGTTGTAATGGACAGAAACCCAATGAAAATTAAGCACAAGATAAATAATTTTCCTATGTAACTAAAAAGTTGAGGATTCCAGGCACAGTAGGATCCAGGTAGTAACTATCTATTTTATAAATATCTCTCTCTCTCTCTTCCCCTCTCCTCCCCTCCCCTCCCCTCCTCTCCTCTCCTCTCCTCTCTCTCTCTCTTTCTTGGAAATAAATGAAAATGTTTCTGATTAAAAATAAAAAAAAAAGTACCTTAGCTTCTTCTTAGAGGCATGAAGAAGGTGGAAGGAGGGCCAAGAGCATTATAATTTAGTAGTACATTTCTACTGTTACCCACTATTTCTTTATTTATGTTAGTGACAGTAATGTTTTGATAAAGGACTATAGTAGAAGTCTTGTATAGCAAACTGATATTATGAAAATATAAAAATATCATGGGATGCATGAAACATCAGGTTCTAGCATTTAGCATTACTACCACTAGAAGTACTTGACAAAAATAATTGCAAAATTATGTGACTACATAACCAAATACTAAATCTTCAGCTTCCATATTCTGGGTGACCAAAGGTCATCTGACAGGATGAGTCAAGGTCAAGAGCCAGCCCTGTGACCTACTGTAGAAATTTCACTAGAGGGTGCTCTTGGGCTTTTATGAGTTGTCATCCTCTAGAAAGAAAACCGAATGTGGCTTAGAACACACATTCTATTTTATCACAACTTGGATTCCAACATGGAACCCATATCCAAAACTTTAATATGTATGTAAAGATATTTCAAGAAAATTGTGGGTTTGGCTTTATTTTCTTTTTGTAACTGCCTTATTTCTATTGGTAGTATGCTCATATACTTTGGAAATTTAAGACCCACCAAAGATCTCATAGTCCAAATGTACATTTTTATAATTGCAGGCATGTTCCAAGATATCAAAGTTAAATTAAATGGGTATAACTTATTACATTATTTTCCAACTTAATTTTGCAAACATATTTTATTCCTTCAGTTTCAAACAGTATTTCTAAAGAAAGGGTGTCTATTATTCTATAGGAACTATAGAGGTACTGTTACTGTCACATAGTAAAAATCTTAAGCAATTACGTATCTGTAGATATGCTTATATTTATAACTATATAAAACTGAGCACAAAATAAGTAGAAAAAAATATTTTTAATACTTTATTGCACAAAAAAATCTTACTATATTCCTGATAGGATGGAATATAATTAGGTCTTAACCACTGTTTCATGTTATTTTTTACTACTACTATTATAGCTTTGCTTTCATTAAATCCTTATAAATAACATTCTAATTCTAATGATAATTAATATATATATACTTACTGTTGTTACTACATAATTTTATTATATATATGTATATATATCAGCATTATCTATGGGGCTTCGAAACTAACCTATGAATCAACAACTTCTGGTGACTAATTTTTCCTTTATTTATTTTTTTAATTGATAGGACATAGAGAAATTTAGAGGAATAGAGAGAAAGAAGGGGAAAGAGAAAAAGAGACACTGACAGCATTGCTTTACCCACTTGCAAAATTTCCCCCTTGCAGGTAGGGGTCTGAAACATGAATCTAGGTATGGTAACATGTACATTCAACCAGGTATGCCACAACCAAGCTAATATTACTACATTTTTAAGAAGAAGCAAATATACAAACATGATTAATTTTTTAAATGTATCTTTTATTTATTAAGAATATTGAGGGGCTGGGTGGTGGTGTACCTGATTTGGTACACATGTTACAATGCACAAGGACCTGGGTTCGAGCCCTGATCCCCACCTGCAAGGGGAAAGCTTTGCAAGTGGTGAAGCAGGGCTGCAGGTGTGTGTGTCTCTGTCTCTTTCCCTATCACCCACTTCCTTCTCAATTTCTGGCTGTCTCTATCCAATAAATAAATAAAAGAAAAAATTAAAAAGAAAGAATGGCAAGAATATGGATGGGCAGGCAGTGGAGCATCTGGTTAAGCACACATTAAAGTGCACAAGGACCCAGGTTCAAGCCCTTGTCTTAACAATTTATTTCAAAAATCAGCTTAAAGCTGTTGACAAATTATGTATTTAAGGCTGAATAGTAGTCTTTTATAATGCATGTATCTGTAAACAAGATAAATAAATTATATATATTTTTGCTTCCAAGGTTATTGCTGGGCTTAGTGCTTGCACTATGAATGCACTGCTCCAGGTAGCCATTTTTTTCCGATTTTTTTCCCCCTGTTGGATAGGACAGAGAGGAACCGAGAGAGGAAGGGGAGATAGAAAAGTGGAGAGAAAGACAGTCAGCTGCAGATCTGCTTCACCTCTTGTGAAGTGACCTCCCTGAAGGTGGGAAGCCAGGGCCTCCAACCAGGATGGCACAGGTCCTTGCGCTTCATACTATGTGTGCTTAACCCAGTGCACTACCGCCTGGTCCCTGGTATTTTCATTTCTCCCTTGATAAGTCAATTTTTAAAAATAAATACCAGTTCCTTTAAACAACTTGCATGGATTAAAATGAGTGCGAAAATTTAAGAAAAATCATAGTGGTTTCAAACATCTTATTAAAAAGTATTCACTAGAGTCCTTAAAAGGTCCTCTTTGAGAAGTGCTAGTTTAAGTGTGCACAACTAATGCATGTTATTCCCATATTCAAGAATCACCAGCATATTGAAAGTACTTCACAAAAATTAGTTATAAATAAGCTGAAAGAGTTCTATGAAAAACTGGAAAAATTCCCATGAATATTGCAAAATTGAAGTGAAGCAATAAAAAGATAGTTATTTTAGCCCCACAAGTATATAATTTGTGGGCCTGGTCATAGTCTCTCAAAATAACATGTTTCTCCTCTATACACTGGTCAATGTTTGTCAACTGATGGGAGAAAAAACCTACTTAGGTTAAGTTGAGAATATCTGTATTTATTTCCATATCATACTTAAATAAAATACCTTATATGTCTTAGAAGAGGAGACTTCTGGTGGTGTGGTTTAGAGTAGCAGCTGCCTCATATTGCTCTCCTATTGGTTAGTTAGTTAAAGCAATGAAAAAACAATCTGAAAACTGACCAAATTACAACTGGGATTTCTTCAAAAACTCATTTAGCCACAGGCAGGTTCAGCTGTTAATGGTCAGTGGCTGGAAAAGGAATGTGGAAGAGATTCTCTGGACTCAAGAAACCATGCTTAGTGGCAACTGGTGTAATTTGAGGAGTAATGCATGCACACTGTCAGTGGTAGATAGGTGTATCTGGATGCTTAACTTGTGAACTCAGAGGAAAAAGGATAATGAACTGGCTGCAAGGATTCACCATTGTTTACCCTTAAACCTGCCAAGAATTAAAGCCCTATGGTCTGCTCTGGCCCCAGAAGCTGACTAGGAAAATAAATCATGGCCATTTCCAGTGGGTACCATGGCCAGGGAGAAAGAGTGCTGCAATTCAATGCTCTGATCAACTACTTAAATCAACAAAAGCATCACCAAGAAACTCACCAATTAGAACAAGGATTTCCTAAGAATATCATTTACCAACATATAAATGCAGGTAAATATAGTGGGTGAATGGAAAAGGAGTGAGGGAGCTAGTCAGGCCTTGATAACTGGGTAGGAAAATAATACCATATGTTCTTTGAACATTCAGGAGAAGCAACTCTACCATGCTATTAATTTCCAGAGTCTGGAAACAAGCAGTAAGACCCTGTATTGACATGTTGACATCACAGGCAATAAACCAGCTGGTGGCATGTGACAGAACCCTCCCCACTCTCACTTCCCCATGATGAATATATAAACATAAAAATCAATCTGTTGTTTAGCTACTTGCCAGCTCAACAACAGAAACCACATTAAATGTGTTCGCTTAGTAATTCAGAAATGCCTGAAACCATAAATGACCAGATAGACATAGATAGACATAGATCTAGCAAAAATGACAGAATTTAGAAAAACTCCTTAAAAGAGTTTGAGAAGCTCAATTAACATATAGATACATATTCAGGAACTCAGAGATTATTTCACTGAAGCAGCCTAAATCAGGTTGAGGAGAAAATATTAGTGCTAGAAGACACAACCACAAAACTGCTGTTGGAGAGGAAAGATTTAGGAAAAATGAAGTAGTTCTCTGTGAAATATAAGTCCATAAGAAAGATGAATGAAAGAGTCATTGGGGTCCCCTCAACAGTGAAATAAGGAAAGAGAAAGAAAGAACTTACTCAAAATCATAGTAGAAAATTTTCCACACCTTGGGAATATTCAAAATATAAGACATTCAGGAAACTGAACAAATACCTAAGTTCTTAAATCCAAAATAGCATATACCAAGATACATCAAGGTAAACTATACAAAAGCAAGGACAAGGAAAAAATATATATTGCAGGCTGCTAGGGAAAGGAGGAAATTGACATACAGAGGCAGAATCATCAAGCTGTCCTAAGATTTCTCATTAAGCCCTACAAGCAATGAGGGGGTAGAATAACATATTTTAAGTAGTAAAGGATATGAATCTCCAGTCACAAGCACTCTATCCTACTAAGTTAGTTTCAAATATGAGGGAGGAAATCTCAAGCTATTTAACATCACATCTAAACCAACTAGAGAAAGAGCAGCAAAGAGATCCAAAAGTGAATAGGAGGAAGGAAATAGTCACAATCAGAGCAGAAATTAATGAAACAGAAACCAAAAAGATGATCTAAAAGATCAATAATTCCAAGGAGAGCTAGTTGTTTGAAAGGATGAATAAAACAGATGAACAAATGGCTATACTCACAAATATAAAAAAAGAGAGAAACGTATGGTAAAAAACTATCAGCAGTGAGAGAGGTAAAATGACAACTGAAGATGGGGAGATAGGAAGAGTCGTGTATCACTATTATGAACATCTCTTTGCAAATAAATTGGACAACCTAGATGAAATGAATACATTCCTAGAATAATACTTGCCAAGCTAACCCCACACAAAAGTAGATAGTTTGAACAAGTTAATAATTAGTATATAAATTGAATCAGTAATCAAAAATCTTCCCAAGAATAAAAGCTCTGGCCTGAACAGATTCACTAATGAATTCTGTAAGATTTTCAAGGAAAAACTAATACTTCAAATTCTTCCAGAAAATTTGAAGAGGGGGATTAACTCCCAAACATGTTTTATAAGACTATCATCACGCTAATTCCCAAAACAGGGAAGGACTGTACTAAAATTAATTCTAATAAATTCAGAAGATGCATTCTATTGCTTCACTTTCCAATGTTGTTGTTTTCCTTTCCTGAAGTATCTATCTATTTCATCAAAACTTTATGTTAACTTTCACTTTAATTTTAGAGAAAGGAAAAGAAGTATAAGAAAAAAAAAAAACACCTAATCTTAGATTTAGGCAACATTCCTTCTAATGATCAACTTCCCTAAACAGGCTTACATGTTCATTAAAAATATATGCATCACCTTTTGGTGGTGGGAATGTTGTTTATGTACACTCCTAGTAAAATGTAGTCATATAAGTCACTAGTTAATTAATACGAGAGGGGGAAAATCAATTGTATGTCTCGAAGTTTTTCAAAACACAAACTGAATCTTTTAAATATATAGGCTGTGTAATTGATATGCAGACTCTCTCAAAAGCCTAGACCAAGTAGATCAGAAGCAACCAATAGCACAGCTATATACAAGATACTGGATACTGTACAGCAAACCCTAACAAAAGTTAACCCAATTACCAAATAATGTGATGATAACATTAACTATCGATTGTCTTGTTGAACACTAAGACAGCAGGAATCTCACATCTCCACTATAAAGCCTCTACTTCCCCCAGTCCTGGAACCATTGGATAAGGCCCACTTGCCCGTATGCCTCTCCCAATCCATATCAAATAATATTGCATCTGCCGATCACAACCTAACCAACACAACGATTGCCACCTCAACATGCTTCACTTCAGACTGTGTCCAGAGACTTCACGTGTGGAATGACAACCCTTCAGCTTCATTACTCATGTGAGAACTTTCCTTTTCATAGTATACTCTAATTCCATCTCAGGTGGTTCACTTTTTTTTCTTTTTTATTTAAGAAAGAATTAATTAACAAAACCATAGGGTAGGAGGGGTACAATTCCACACAATTCCCACCACCCAATCTCCATATCCCACCCCCTCCCCTGATAGCTTTCCCATTCTCTATCTCTCTGGGAGCATGGACCCAGGGTCATTGAGGGTTGCAGAAGGTAGAAGGTCTGGCTTCTGTAATTGCTTCCCCGCTGAACATGGGCGTTGACCGGTCCATACTCCCAGTCTGCCTCTCTCTTTCCCTTTGGGACTTTCTAACAAAGTCCCATAACCTAGATATACACCAGTTTCTGTGAGAGAGAGCATATGTTCACACATATCTGTAAACTACTGCAAAATATATACCTGAAAGCAGAAGTACACTAGAGTTTGCAGTGAGTACCCCCCTAACACTTCCTCTCCACTATTCCAACCTTTGGGTCCATGATTGCTCAACAATTTGTTTGGCTTCGTATGTTAACTCTCTTTTGAGTCACCAGGTTCCAGATGTCATCAGGATGCCGGCCAGGCTTCCTTAGACTGAAGACCCCACCAATGTGTCCTGGAGCTCAGCTTCCCCAGAGACCCACCCTACTAGGGAAAGAGAGAGGCAGACTGGGAGTATAGACCGACCAGTCAACGCTCATGTTCAGCGGGGAAGCAATTACAGAAGCCAGACCTTCCACCTTCTGCAACCCACAATGAACCTGGGTCCATGCTCCCAGAGGGATAGAGAATGGGAAAGCTATCAGGGGATGGGGTGGGATAGGAGATTGGGTGGTGGGAATTGTGTGGAATTGTACCCCTCCTACCCTATCGTTTTGTTAATTAATCCTTACTTAAATAAAAAAGAAAAAAATATATGCATCACAAAGTACAATTAATGTTCTCTTTGACTGCAGCAATCTTGTGTGTTTTAGCAGTTGCCCAGCCTGTGCAACTGGAATCCAGGAGCCCTCCTGCATTTCTCTGAAAGTGAACCCAGCATGAAAATATTGCCTACCATGTGGGAGTAGGAGTGCAGGTGTACTCTCTGCTTTAAGAAAAAGCAATAATCTGAATTTTCTACTTAATAAACAGATAAATTAGGGGGTGATTATTCATATTGTAAAAGGATTCACCACAGGATGCTTTTAAATAATAAGCTGCACGACTGCATTTTAAATAAGCTTATTTGTAACACCTTCTTTATAAGCAGCTTTTACATGGTCCCTAATCCAAAGGCAGTGAGAGATTGGTGGCATGAAGTTCTATCATTAGTACCTACTAGGCCAAACTTCTTTCTCATGTGAAAGAGTTATCAATACTGTAATTCATTGAAGAAAATTAACAAATCTTTCCTGAAAAAAAAATCAGTGTAATCTGAGTACTCATTAGCACAATGATAAATATTTTATATATTTTACTCACTTTACTCATTTTAATTACTTCGGCTCATCATCATTCTAAGAAGAGGAAACTGGGACTCAGAGAAGTTAAAATAACTTGACTAACTTCATGGAACTAACAAATGATAGTGGCAGGATTCAAACCAAGAACTGACTAGAGTTCTGGACCTTGCACACTTCATTTACTGGTAGAGTTAGGACCTTGGGATGTTTGTCCATTACGAGACGGGTGGGGAGAGGATGAGACACCAAACAATAGTTTCTTTTAACCACAGTACCTTCCTTGGTGTGTTGGGGTTCAAACCAGGGCTGAACACATAGCAAGGCACATGTCCAGCCCAAAGAACTACCTGTCTGGTTCTTCATATATACTTCATAATACTTAAAATATAAACAATATTGGGGGATTGATGGTTTCCAGTTAACAATAAATGCAGTTGTTAGTACCTGTGTAAAATTTCTCAGTTTTCTACAAAACACTCTAAGCTCCCATCTAGGTCTCCTCCACCATCATGAAGCAGGACCTGGATGCTCTCCTCTCCCCCCAGAATCCTTTACTTTGGTGCAGTACACCAAATCCAGTCCAAGTTCTGCACCCTATAATGACCCAGGTCCATACTCCCAAAGGGATAAATAATAGGAAAGCCATCAAGGGAGGGGATGGGGTACAGAGTTCTGGTGGTGGGAACTGTGTGGAGTTGTATCTGTCTTACCCTATGGTTTTTGTCAGTGTTTCCTTTTTATAAATAAAATTTTTTTAAAAAGAAGGTGAATTCAACTTTCTTTATAGCTGATTAGTTTTCCATTGTGTACCACAGTTTTCTTGGGCACTTACGTGTTGTTAGACACCTAGGTTGCTTCTAGGTTTTGGCTATTACAAATTTGCTATTCTGGATACACACACACACATGCCTTTTTGGATGGGTATGTTTGGTTTCTTAGGGCATATCCCCAGTGGAGGAATTGTAGGGTTGTAGGATTGGTCCATTTCTAGCCTGAAAGTTCTCCAAACTGCTCTCCATGGATTTGGACTGACTCACATTCCCCACCACCAGGACAAGAAGTCCTTTGCCCACCTCCAGTATTTGTTGTTGCAATCTTTTCTGAAGTATGACATGCTCACAGAGGTGGAGTGGTATCTCTCTGTTGTCTTTATTTGCATTTTTCTGACAATCAATGACTTGGAGCATTTTCTCGTATGTCTGTTGGTCATATTTGGTCTCCTCGGAGAATATTCTGTTCAGATCCTCTCCTTTTCTGGTTAAATTTTGTGATGTCACCTAACTGAGCTCAATTTTACTTTGATGTATTATCCTACTGCAGTGATCTCCCCCAAAAAGAACAGTCATGCAATCTACATACAGAGAGACAAGTAATTCAGTAACTAGGCTGCCTATTCTGATTACTGCATTTGCATTTCTGTATGAAACAAGAATATATCTCCTTAAAATCCCCACCCATTGATCCAACCTCCTCTCTGTAGTTATTGAAAAAAATTACAAGCACATTTCCCCATAGTGATTCTAAATTTTGCTTAGTTCTTTTCTTGGTGAAATTCTCCAGTTTTCTAACCTTTTATTTCATATAATAAGTATGTCTTTTCACACATATTTCATTTCCTTTTGAAACTGGTTCTAATGGAACACTGATAACTTAATCATGTCATTCTAGATAGGATTCTAATGAACAAATTCTATTGGAGTTGCTTGGCAAAGTGATTAAAGGTAAAAGTTCTAGAATTCAGACATTTTGGATTACAATTCAAGCTTTTTCTATTATTTTTTGGGGGGTGGATATAGTCTGAGTTTCAGCTTCTTCATTCAACTATAAAATGAATACATCAATAGTACCTGATTCAGAAGTTCCTTACTGTCTTAACAGAGATTTAGGAGGTATTACGTTTAAAACACTTAGCATTCTGTTTAGAAGGCTGCAAGTATTGTAAATGTTTACTATTATCAATGATACTATAGGAGTGGACACTCACTGTAATGTTTAGAAAAAAAAGATGACATATCATCTTATGAGATTGATTTTGCTGTCCAGAGATAAAACATAAAGTAAAATAAAACAGCTCTACTAGGGGAGAAAAACTTGACTGGAGACTAAACAAGCTTCTAATCCTTATTCTCTCATAGTTCTTAACTTAGAGATCTTGGACTTGTCATATTACCAACCCCATCTATTAAAATAAAAACTTATTTGAATAGGAGTAGGAGTATAGTATTCCTGTTACAATTGCATGGTTTTATTCTAGGATTCCTTTGTTGTATTCCCCTGCTTAAATTAAATTATTAATTACATTTGAAGACTATCATAAAATACTAATTTTTATCTAAACATTTATATTTATCTGTTGAGACTCCAAGCAACTTAACTGCATTTTTTCCATATAAGAGTATAATACTCTTATATTCTATAGTTGAGTTTCCTGGAAAAGGAAAGATGTAAAAACTACAAAAATAATGTAATGTTATATTTGTAGTAACATTCTAAGCTTTTTTTTTTTTTTTTGGTCACGAAGCAGAATCCTGTAATTTCTTTACTAACAAGTCCATTCCCAGTCAACTTGCCCATTGGCAGAATCACCCTTAGGTGACATACAGATTCAAAGTTTCTGATGGAATGCCAAGTTGTCTCAACAATCAGAATCTTTTTTCATGAATGTGTATTTAGTTTGAACTACTTCTTCCCTATCAAATATCATCCCATTCTGTAATATAATCATATATTTAGTTAATTAATTGTGGTTGAATATGCCAGTACCAGTCATATGTTTTATTGTTCATGTCTAGATCTAATGAAAACATGGTGCGTTATGTCAATATCAAAGTGACTATCTTCCAAGAGGTTGAATCAATTTAATACAGTAAATTCCACAACAGGAAAAAGGGAAAACTACATCAAATTTCCTAATGACAAAAATCTTTTACATTTTATAACAAAACACAATGAGAAAGGAGAGATAGCTGAAGCCCTGCTTCACTGCTCATGTAGCTTCCACCCAGCAGGTGGGGACTAGAAGCTTGAAACAGGTCCTTGCACACTCTAATGTGTGCATCCAATCAGGTGAACCACCACCCAACAACATATATTTCATATTTTAGATATAAACTTTGTACACTGGATGAAGCATCCCTCTTCCATTTAGCTGTGACTATTGCTTTTTTAACATAAAAAAAGATTAATATTTTAGGCCAGTTCTTGACAAGTGACTTATAGTATCTGAGCAGGTGGAAAAGTGACATCTCATTTCAGGACATCTATAAGTTCATAATATTCTCTTCAAATAATTCTTGTCATGTTTTTATTGAGGAGATCAATGACTTATAGTAAATACAGCTGTTGATACATGTATAAAATTTCTAAATTTTCTGCAACACACACTCACTCCCAGCCTAGGTCCTCCTTCACCATCATGAACCTGGAAGATCCCCTCTCCCCCAAGATTATTTTACTTTGTGTAATACACCAAATTCAGTTCAATTTCAACTTTGTGTTTTCCTTTCTGTTCTTATTTCTCAATTTCTGACTATGAGTAGGATCATCTCATATTCATCCTAATAGAATTCCTTCAAGGTCCATTTCTAGCCTTCTGAGAGTTCTCCATACTATTCTCTAAAGGGGTTGAACCAATTTACTTTCTCACCAGCAGGGCAGGAGGATTCCTTTGTCCACACAACCTTTTCATAATTTGTTGTTATTATCTTTTGTGATATATGACATTCCTAAAGGAGTGAAATGATAGTTCATTACTGTCTTAACTGGTATTTCTCTGCGAATCAATAACTTGGAGCATTTTTCCATACACCTATTGGCCGTTTGCATCTCTTCTTTGGTAAATATTGCTCATATCCTCTACCCATTTTTGAATGTAGTCATTTTTGGCAGTTTTGTAAACCCTTTATATATTTTGATTATTATTAGCCTTTTGTTTGATTTATGACATGTGAAGAAGATCTCCCATTCTATAAGGAGTCTCTTTGTTTGGGTGGTGGTTTCTTTTGCTGTGCAGAAGATTTTTAATTTGATGTAGTCTCATTGGCTCATTTTATTTTTGTCTTCCTTGTATTTAGATTTGTGTCATTGAAGGTACCTATAAAATTTAGGAGAAAAAAAGTTCTGCCAATATTTTTATCTAAGTATTTGACAGTTTCTGGTCTAACACCCAAATACTTGCCTCCTTTGAAGCTTACCTTTGTGTGTAATGAAATGTAGTAGCTCAGTTTCATTTTGCACACTTCAGTCCAATTTACCCAACACCGGTTGTTGAAGAGACTCTCCAGAAAAGTGGGCCCAAACTTTTTTAAAATTTTAACCATATCAGTGCTCAGCTAATATTTATGATGATGTGGAGAATTGATTTAGAGACCTTAGAGGCTCAAGAAAGAAAGCATATATATATATATATCCATTAATGCAATCTCCCCAAACCTATTATATTTAATTCTGAACTCTCATCCTATCTGTTAGCCCTTGCAGTATAAGGAGTTTATTCCTCCTGTCAAGATTTTAATAAGAAGAATATGAATGTTGTAATTTGATAGGTAAAACAAAAATACAATTTGAACTTTGGGATTTATAACTCTTTGTATACATAAAAACATTATGAGGCTGAGGAGAGAGCAGAATGGTCACGGAAAAGATCTTAATGCCAGAAGCTCTGGGGTCCCAGGTTCAATCCTTAGCACCACCATAAGCCAGAGCTGAGCAATGCTCTGGTATCTCATTATAATATTAACTATTGACTGTCTTTTTGAACCCTAAGACAGCAGGAACCTCAGATCTTCACTATAGAGCCCCTACTTCCCTCAGTCCCGGCACCCTTGGATAGGGCCCACTTTCCCGTATGCATCTCCCAATTCAAACCAAATAATATTGCATCCGCCGATCACAACCTAACCAAAGCAACGACTGCCATCTCAACATGCTTCACCTCAGACTGTATCCAGAGACTTCACGTGTGGAATGACAACCCTTCAGCTTCATTACTCGGGTGAGACCTTTCCTTTAATAGTACACTCTAATTTCATCTCAGGTAGTTCACTTTCTAACAAAGTCCCATAACCTAGATATACACCAGTTTCTGTGAGAGAGAGCTTATGTGCACACGTATCCATAAACTACTGCAAAATATATACCTGAAAGCAGGATTACACTAGAGTTTGCAGTGAGTACCTCCCTAACACTTCCTCTCCACTATTCCAAGCTTGGGATCCATGATTGCTCAACAAATTGTTTGGCTTCATATGTTAACTCTCTTTTCAATCACCAGGTTCCAGATGCCACCAGGATGCTGGCTAGGCTTCCCTGGATTGAAGACCCCACCAATGTGTCCTGGAGCTCAGCTTCCCCAGAGACACACCCTACTAGGGAAAGAGAGAGGCAGACTGGGGGTATGGACCCACCAGTCAACGCCCATGTTCAGCGGGGAAGCAATTACAGAAGCCAGACCTTCTACCTTCTGCAACCCTCAACGACCCTGGGTCCATGCTCCCAGAGGGATAGAGAATGGGAAAGCTACCATGGGAGGGGGTGGGTTATGGGGATTGGGTGGTGGGAATTGTGTGGAGTTGTACCCCTCCTACCTTATGCTTTTGTTCACTAATCCTTTCTTAAATAAAAAATTTAAAAATAAATAAATAAATAAAATAAATAAATAAATAAATAAATAAATAAATATTAAACATATGGTAGACCTGGAACAACAACCCACTTGGATAGTTCACTGTATTGAAATGTATGTATGATCCAGGTTCCAACACGGCCCTTGTCTAAATGAAGTTTTGAAAGAAGCTTCATATTGTGATTCCTTTCACTCTCTATGCTTCTCTATTTCTATGTGAAAAAAAAAATTTGTATCAGTGAAACCCCAGTAGTGAACAACCAACAAGATCCTTAACTTACTTTAGCATTTCTATGTAACCTGTTTTTGTTACAAGAAAATGTTCAGCAGAAATACTCATTTTCACATTTATTGCATTATATATGTACAAAATCATCACAAATGCAATGTGACTGCCTTTGAGAAACAGTATAGATAATATTTATTAAACCTCATTTAATTGTAGTACTTTAAGCTTACCTGATTTCTCCATATTATTTTTTCACTAAACGGTAACAAAACTGTACAGATATGTTGATCCCATTTTGCAGATAAAAAATAAAGGCAGTACACATACATTTCAAAACAGGATCAGGAAGTATACATAACAGACTCTTATGCCTGAGACTAGTAAGATTATCCCCAGAGCAACTCTGCTAATGTAACAGACTGCACCGACATATTAAAGACAAAGAAATTCCAGTATCTCAGTATTTGCTATTGGCCTTAGCTTTCTGGCCCATTTTCCAGCCATGATATCATCTCCCCAGACAATAACTTGGATCCACCTGCATATCAGATTTCAGGCTTAGGAAAAAAAAAAAAAAAAAACCTAGTACAGCCAAAGGCCTTTTGGAATATAACTAAAATATGCCTACTAGCTATCTATAGAACGGAGATCCCCCTGCCCCCGCACCCAGCTCTTCATCTGCACTATTCCAGCCTTTAGGTTCATGATTAGTCAACAATTTGTTTGGCTTTATATGTTAACTCTCTTTTCAGCCACCAGGTTCCAGATGCTAGCATGATGCCAATCATACTTCCCTGGACAGACAACCCCACCAATGTGTCCTGGAGCTCAGAATCCTCAGAACCCCGCCTCACTAGGGAAAGAGAGAGGCAGGCTGGGAGTATGGATTGACTTGACCTGTCAATGCCCATGTTCAGCAGGGAAGTAATTACATAAGCCAGACCTTCCACCTTCTGCAGCCCATAATGCCCCTTGGCCCATGCTCCCAGAGGGATAAAGAATAGGAAAGCTATCAGGGGAGGGGATGGGATACGGAGTTCTGGTGGTGGGAACTGTGAGGAGTTGTACCCCTCTTATCCTATGGTTTTGTCAGTGTTTCCTTTTTATAAATATTTTTTTTTAAAAAAAGAGAAAGAAAATGCAAAGGGAAGAAAGAAAGAGCAAAAACTACTAAAACCGTTACCTCCATCAAAGAGTTTGTTAACACACAGTAAAAATTTTAAATCTCAGCTACATTTCTGGAAGTATTTGAAGTGCCAGTTAAAGAATAACATCACATTTGAATTATTCCAAATCTGTAACACTTCAAAATAAAAATGAACTTCTGATTTCTGACTTATAACCCCTGAAGAAGGAAACTTAAAACAAAACTAGAGACAAGTCCTTCCAACAGTGCCTTTGATGCCACTGATATACAAATCTGCCCCATTTTATAGTACACAAAGAAGACTGGAATTTCACTATCAGAGATCATAATACACTTCTAGTGAGTTAGTCACCTACCCTGAGATTTACATTCGTACTATCAGCAAACATTTTTTAAGCCAAAGATTTGCATAACTAAAAATTCAATAAACAACATTTATATTACGAACAGAAAGTATTTTCATTGTGTTGGTTCTAATATATCTGATTCTTTTAGTCTGTGGTCTTTCTATCTTTTGTCCATCTCTTATCTCTCTCACTCTAATCTCTGTCCCTCTTTATTCTTAATCACTCCATGAAGTTTCAGGAAAAACAAATATACGGCCCACCTGGATGACTGGACCCTATGTTTCTGAGTCTAAATCCAGTTCATTTATGAAAACTGTGTCATTCTTTGTCTGAAGTCAGTATATGATAGAATCCAGCATGGATATATCAAACTGAACAGCGAATCTGGACTTGTTATTATTCATATAAAAAGTACAGTATGTGTATATTTATATTAAAAAGTACATCTAGTAAAGAATCTACTATCTTCACCTTATTTTCTCTTTCCCCTAATAAGAAAAATTGTGGTCACTCCAAAATATTATTTTTCATTTATACTTAATAGCTGATTTGGTCAACACTAGATGTTTATTTCTAACTTGTATTTAAGGATCCTAGTTATCTTCTTTCTAACTTACATATGTCACCTGGAATACTTAGAGTCTAAAGTTTGTACTTTGTTGACATTGTTATATAGATGCCAGAAGACTACTTTTAGAAAACTTTCTCTTAGTATCAGTTTAACCCCATAAGGAATGAACAAGACAGGAGGTTTCTTTTTCCTCAAAGCAAGGCTTGTTACATTGACCAGGGCATTAAATTTTATCTTTACAATTCTGAACTTGGTCTCCCAGGAACAGCTTTTATAGATGTAGATATTTTTTTTGTCATAAAGTATTCTATTTATTTCTCAGCAGCTGGTGTCAAAAAAGTTGTTGTTGTGTTTTTTTTAATATTCCTTTAAAATAAATAAAATCTGTTTTCATATTGTATAAAATTAGTTTTGCCTGCTGTGAGTTTGTGGCATTATGAAGTGATCATTTCTTCCCATGAATTATTTAAAATAAGGATATCAAAACAAATGGAACAATACAATGCATTATACTATACAATTTAATTGTACAGTAGACCAGTTTACACTACTATTTCACAATGCATAGCAGTTATAGCACACTAGCTCAGAAAGAACTGATCAAGTTTATTACTCTAGTTTCATATTTTGGCGCCTGAGAATTAGTCCTAAAATGATTTCCAGTGTCTTAAGGGATCACTCCAAATTTGGCAGTAGAAAGCTAGATAAGAGCTTGTTGTTAAATATTCATCTAGTATATTGATGGTCAAGAAGACTAGATGACATTTAATTTTTTTTTTGACTTTATTTGAGGCACTGAATGTAACACTTGTTCATTATCTCACTATAAAACTCTACTTTCTGATCATTTTATTTCATCTATAGAACTTCAATTATTCTCACTACTTACTATCACTACAGAGTTTATAGGGAAAAAGAAACAATGATCCACTCAGATTTCTCACTGCAGTAAAAGAACTTATAGTAAAGCTGCTATAATTTTTTAAGGTGAGTAAGGCGGTATGAATGAATTGCTAATGAATAAAGAAAAGACATGATTAGAAGAAGCTATAACAAAGTCTGAATCAAGGAAAGATCAAAGGTTACTTTTTATTTTATATTTATGTTATAATAAATCATAACTAAAATACCACGCTGATTTTTTTCCTTAGTGGATTTTTTTGCATTCTATAAGAAAAATTATGTCTGATTAACTCATTACATTAAAAGGAAAGAGTCAGTATATGCTACCTAAGTACTCAAATGGCCTTTGACGAAATTCTACCACAGAGAATAAAAATAAAACTCATAAGAAATAAGTTACTTTAGGATATTAGAGGTGGTTTTATGAAACCAGAAATGAATCTGTATCACAAAACAGCGATTAATAAATATCTGAGTCAATCTTTAATGTTTTGCAATAGGTACTAAATATTGCAAAAGTACATATACATACATATACATATACATACACATACATATATTCAGAGAAAAGCAGTTATCATAATAAACAGTGTATGGAATGGTGATTCCCTAAAAGATATGCCAATATTCACATTCTGATCTCTCAAACATGAGAATGTGACTGTATTTAGACAAAAAGTATTTGCAGATATACTTAGATTAGGAATCTCCAGATAGTATCATAGACGATTGATTATCCAGGTCCATCCTGAATACAAGAACATGTCCTTCTAAGACAGAAGTAAAGAAGGCAAAGATATAAAGCCCACAGAAGATGGAAGCATAGACTATAGTTATATAGCCATAACCAAGGAATAAGTGGATACATCAGAAGCTGGAAGAGCATGGAAGAATTCTTTTGTGTAAATATTTAGGAGGGTAAATGGTCTTTGATTTCAGATTTATGACCTCTGACTTCCTGAACTGAGAAAGAAATCTTTCTATATGTCTTTTCTGCCACTCTTTCTACATCTTTATCTGAATGACAAAGTTTCCTGGAAACAATGAAATTGCACATGTTCCAGGCCAGGTTCCACAAAAATATGATAATCTGACATAGCTGTAGGATACTAGTATTGCCAGAATAAGTAGTTGTTTAGCATGCAGATAATGAACTAGAGTGAAAATAACACTACTTGAGTAAGATAGATTCATACTTAAACCTGAAATTTATCTATATGACTTATATGTTATTTAAAAAAAATCAAGTTAATGACCCAACAAAATAAGTCACTTGGGTAGTACACCTGCTTTTCCATGGTTACAAACCAGGTATGAGTCTTGTCCCCATCACACAAGGAGGAGAGGAAACTATTTTGCTGTAATCCTTTCCCACGTCCCTCTCAAACACTGAAGTAATGAAGTCCTAGCTATAGCAACAAAAAAGCAAGAAACACACACACATACATACACAATATTTTGATTCCTCATCAGAAAAATGATGGACAATCTGTACAGTAAGGTCACTGTGGAATATGAAGCTACGTAAAGCACCACACACACTAAGCATTCCAACAGCAGAATATTATTCTGTTCAATATTCAATACTTGATTAACCTGTTAATAATAAATTTAAAAGTGTGCCATAAAATCATAAAAGTTAAAAACTGTTGTTTTCCTTGAGAATCAACATTTTAATAAAGTATTAATTATAGCATAAGGGATTGATTAATGTGGAAAATAGTTGTGCAGTACCAAATGTTTCAACAAACCTTTATTTCAAGCTGACAATTCATGGCATTTTAAGCAAACTCCTCATTTTTCAGTAGAAACATATTCAGCAACTTTCCTTTACTGCCTCATCTATAAATTGTCCTATAGTTTCTTATAGACAAATTATGTAAAGTTATGTGAGATTATTACTGAATATTTTCATCTAGCTTAGGTTAGACACAATATAGAAATAAAGATGGTGTCAGTGTTTCCATTTTATAAATAAAATTTTTAAAAAAGAAAAACTGGTGCAGGGTAATGGCTATGCAAGCAAAAGGACTTTCATGTCTAGGCTCTGAGACCCCAGGTTCAATTCTTAGTAACACCATAAGCCAGAGCTGAGTAGTGCTTTGGTCTCTCATCTCTCTGTATACTGACCTCTTTCTCACTCTCCCTTATTAAAATAAAGTTTAAAAAGAAGTAAATACTGTAACAATAGAACTTTACTAAATGTTAACATGAGATTAATAACAGCATAATAATCTCTAGGACAAATTTATTAAATTGGTATTAGTCATGAACATCCTTCATTATCCCTAATTTTAAAGAACTTGTTCTCTCTCCTTCTCTGTAATTCTCCTAAAACAAAAATATGAGAATTGTGCACTTCATGTATTTCATACTCTATTAACCTATTAATGCCCTCAAATTGAATCTCTAGAGAAAGGTGTTCAACATGTAGAACAAATGTGAAATAAAATTCCAAAAATTGTTATTTATCATATTTCAAGGGAAAAACTGAGAAGAATTAGAAAAATAATATGAAAGATGTTAGGCAGACTATATTTGTGGCTGTTAACATGTTTTTATTCATTTAATTACTCAGTCAGTCATTCAATTATTATGTATTAAATGTCTGGTCATTACTTTGTATTGTATTAGATACTGGAGATACCTTGATAAGATATGCCCATAAAGGAATCTCAGGAAAATAAAACAATTCATAAAAATAAAACAAGCAATACAGAAGAGTCATGTAGGACAATTCCAAATTGCTGGGGAATAATGGAGGCATCCCAGATCAATGAGTTTTTAGTTGCAACCTGCAAAAGTTATTTTGGTGTATTTGAGCAGAAAAGAAAGAAGGAAGAAATGTAGGACTATTTCAAACCAGTGGGGAGGACATAGGCAAAGGTTAGAAATTAGAGCAAGTGTGGTACATTGAAGGCACAGGAATTTCAGTGCATTGAGAATATAGAAAACTGGGGGGATGTGCTTTATATTAGACTAGAGGAGGAGCTAGGGATCAAGCTGTAAGATTAATTTTAAGTACACTGGGGAAATCATTACACAGATTTAGGCTTGGTTTGGAACTCCATTAGAACACACTGAGGAGGAAGATAAAAAGGTTTAGGAGAGTGAACATAGGACAGCAGAGGATGTGAAAATAGGGTAAAAGCTGATTCTACATAGAGATGATTCTTTGGCTATACTGGAAGGAAGAACATATTTGGAGAAAAGTTTATGAGTTTAGTTCTGAACATACTGAGTTTGGGGTATCCATAGATCATTCAAGAAAAGAGATCTAGAAGACAGTACTCAGAGATAAGTAATGAGTTGGAGAGAAAAATGTGATGCTCACAATTACAAAGATTTTAACCGAAGTATGGCGCTAAAAGATTGACCGAGAGAACTGTCTGAACTGAGAAAAGAAGTTAAAGAGGGGTCTGAGAATATCAACCTGTAGTACTCAAAGGTTAAATAAGATTGCTTTTATGGGACTTTGTTACCTGCTTTACAACAAACCCTTAGTTTTCTAAAGAAGTTAACACTTTAACCCATTCTCTCTAGCTCTCAAACAAGATAATGGAATAATGGAGGGCAGCTAGTATAAGCTTTCTATGTAAGAATCTAGGTTCCAAGAAATTCGGTCTGAGATGATTCCGTGTTAAGACTGGAATTTGGGTTTCTTTATTTCCAGCTTGATGTTAATTTCATAAATTCTATTCTTGTCTTCAGCACTGACTGCTTATAGATTTTCTTTAGTATTATCATATCATATTCTATCATATCAAAACCTTACCACTAACCTTAGACAGAACTGAAGTGAAACAATAGGTCTCCAGATTTTAAACTTCCCATCTTCTTTCTCTCTCATCTCTCTCTGAAAGAATGTGTTCATTGAATCAGCAATTAAAGCCATGTACTTTGTAAATACAGGAGTTAACAAGTCACACTGTCTCTCCCTGCAGCTTT